>NC_056747.1:316651017-316656746 GCF_019279795.1 Protopterus annectens | reverse complement strand
AAAAGGTTCAAGATTCCATGATATTAAAAATGTTTTTATTAGTTTGAATAGCTAATTTAGTCATCCAATTTTAAAATATCATCACTAAGACCCCATTTTGTAAGTGTTATATTACCTTCCATACACAGCAGCATGCGTAAAATCAGGCTTGTCAAACTATAATGCCACCCTGTACTACTAGGCTACTGGTTTGCAAATGGATCCAGTTAAATATCAGAAATTATAGATACGAGTATAGGAGTGCAGGTCAAATCTGTTGCTTGACTTCACTAGTGAATAATAGCTGCCCATGCAGAATTAACAGACACATCTACTGAAATCCATTGATTCATTCATGGAAATGGGCTGCAATATGGGTTCTGCAGACGAGGTAGATTTGATTCTCCTATTTTGTTATTTCAATGCAACCATTTCAATACTTTGATGAAACAGAAGTTAGTGAATTTCTATTTTGTTATTTCAATGTAACCATTTCAGTACTTTGATGAAAGAGAGGTTAGAGAGTATCTTTTGATCAAATGGGAGCCGACAACAGTGCAGTTTGATGAACTAGAGATAACATATTTAATTATGCATTACTGTGAGAGCACATACAGGATGATGGATTGTTTAATACATTACCATGGTTGGTAAAACTTCTTGAAATCACTCTAGCATTAACTGGCCATAGATATAGGTTTAATTACTCTGCTAGAGTGAACAAAGTTTCTTAAATTATTCCACTAGGTGTTAACTTTGCATTTAAACTTTATAATTAAGACACTGTTCATTTTTTCATGTTTTTTTAGTTCCACTTTTACATGTCCTAGCCACTCTACGTGGTGTCCATTTTTTTATACAGTGGAACACTGCTTGTATTTAAAATAAGAACTTTGGAGGATACATGAGTAACTTCAATGCACATGTTGGAACAGAATGAACAGGAGGAGAAACACCAAAATAATGTAGACTCGCATAATATTCCTTAGTCAATCCTGTCTTATTGTCTCCTCTAGTATACAGATAGATGAACCAGTACTGTCTAGCGAAGTCTCAATCAAGGTTTTATAGTTTTATACAGCCCTAGCTATTTATTCAGCTAAAGTAGTCACAGTATTTGGGCCCTTCATCCTTGTTCTTACAAGATTTCTGCAACATGCTCTGCTTATTTCTGTAGCATAAAAAAAAAAAAGGGTTATATTTTAAAATCAGGTCCAAGAAAAAAAAGAAAAAAAAGTGTACATAACTATAGTAATCCAACATTTCCTATGGTCTATGAAAAAGTGAGATGACAGCATAATTATCTGGAATGTTGTAAAATATATGTAATTTGTGAATATCAACATTATTTATATAAGATGCTTATGTTACAACTGTATTAGAAATGTATGTCATATGTACATCAAACTGGTTTGTACAGACGTGTGTTGAAAAGGTATTTTATAAAGTGTTTTGTGTTAGAAATTCATCTACAGTGTGCCCTACTGTAAGAGAACAGAAATGTACATGCACACTATTGTACCTGTCTAAATGTATGAATTTTAGCAGTGTAAAGTGGAATACAAGAGGTTAACTTCAGTCCAGCAAATTTTAGGAAAATAGCTGAACGCTATAACAGATAATGACATAACTATAATTATACATGCTATAACTATAATTATGCTGTCATTATCTCACTTTCATAGACCATAGGAAATGTTGGATTACTATAGTTATGTACACTTTTTTTCTTGGACCCGATTTTAAAATATAACCCGATTTTTTTTTGTGTTAGAAATTCATCTACAGCGTGCCCTACTGTAAGAGAACAGAAATGTACATGCACACTATTGTACCTGTCTAAATGTATGAATTTTAGCAGTGTAAAGTGGAATACAAGAGGTTAACTTCAGTCCAGCAAATTTTAGGGAAATAGCTGAAATTAAATTAGTTTAAGACCATGCAATAAAAGATGGTATCTTTCAGTTTTCAATGCAGCTGGAGACAGAGTCTGTGCTGATAAGCTTTCTATATTGTCTTTAGGGTGAACTAATTACTAATCTTGAAAGCATGAAGGAATGCAATTGTTTTATGACTTCCAGCATCTACCAAATATCTGAGGTCTATGTATTTTCACAGGTAGATGCTAAATAATTCAAACTTCCAGCAGTGGGGGTTTCACTTAGGAACTAAGAGTCAGATAACAAGAAATGTAATTCTGCAAGCTATCCCAGCAGTAATATTGTAGATATTAATTTCAGAAGTGTTTTAGTAAGATAGAACATTCTGTAGTCTGTCTTGGACCTGACAACAGCTAAAAGATCCATTCACATCTACCTTGCTCTAATAGAAAGTTACTAGGGAATAGTATAATTATTTTAGAGAATCAGGAATATACTAAAGCTTAGTTTAGATATTTTTCTTTATTCATCCAATACTGTCTTGCAATTTTGTTTTAAATACTTCCCGTGGTTTGAAACTTTGATGTCACTGTGAATATATATTTGGTATTGTCTTCTTTTATTATTTATTATTAAATATATTTAAACATTTCAATGTGGCTGATCTGTGTAGAGAGAAGTTTTGAGAGTACTTGCATATTTATTTGGTGACACTGTGGACCACTCCTATTAGTCTTGCTCAAACTACCATTTGTGTCAATATTACACAGTAAGACTGGAAACCCTTTATTAAGGGCCTTAAAGTAGCTGATAAATGACTGGTGGCAGTAATAACTACATTGTAGTCTGGGCTGAAGGGGGCATAGCTAATAAACCTGTGCCAGCCTTTCCCAGGGGTGTGTGTGTGTGTGTGTGTGTGTGTGTGTCTGTAAATCAAACCTCAGTGTGAGAGCGTCAGCTACTTGGGCAGGGACATGAAGCACTGGTTAGACAGAGAGGGTGCTGGAGGTCTTTGCTTAGTCACACAGCTGAGATGGCAGATCTATAGCTTGTGCTAGTGGGGAGTCTTATTGGGGATCTAGAGAAATAGGGAGAAATCAGCTCCGGACTGACTATGGTGTCTGCATGCTCTTAGGGGAAATTGCACTTGATATAGAGAGCTGCATCTGGAAATACTGTGAGCGTGCTTGTCATGCTTTTTTTTTATTTCTCCAAGTCTTTTGGGTTTCTAATTCCATGATGGGAATGGACCCTATTCCTAAGTCAAAGTACGATTAAAGTTCATGAAATTAGTATATTTTCACTCTTTGATGTTAGCCAAAAGTGCACTTTACAGCACCCACAATGTGCCCAGTGATGACTCCTGCAATTCGTACAGTGTTACATGAATTGGTAACCTATCTAAATACGATTGTAAATTTTTTTATAAGACCAGTTGCACCTACTACTATTGGAACTGTCTGGTATCTTTCTTCCACATGGCTCTTGTTTCTGCCTGCAGATAGAGGTATTTTATGTTGTCTCTCTCTGTATGCAAGACACTGTAGTCACTAGGTGTGGCAATTTCAATGATCAATGCTACTTTTGTCTTCTTTTCTTGGACCACTACATCTGGTTTCCTAGCATCTATCTTTTGGACTGTTGGTATTGGGTGATGCCATGTGATATAAACTTCATCATTTTCTATGATTCTCTGTTGCTCATTTCCAGTGTTTTTCAGCCACTTTGATACCATAATGTTTGCACAATCTCCAGTGTTACAATCTTGCCACATTATTATGCCTTTCAGTATACAGTCCCTCTGCCATTAGAGTCTCACAACCAGCAATAAGGTGTGCAACTGTTTCCAGTTCGGTTCCACAAAACCTACATATGTCTGTTTCTCCCAAATGTTCAATGGACTCAGTAAACCAGCGTGTATGTAGCCCACTATCTTGGGCTGCCAATATTAACTTTTCATTTCTTGATGTAAATTCACCTCTCCTTAACCATTCCTGCATTCGTTCTTGATTAACATAAGACTCTTCCAGAAATGTTCTATACTTGCAACTATATTTATGTTTTTTCCACATTTCTTGCCTTCTCATCTGGTCCTTCACCTTATATTCTTTCTTTTGTTTTTTAACACATTCAGTTGCTGCCTGGTTTTTATCCACTTCTGGTTTGGTTTCCATTCCTGCCTGATGTCAGTATGCTTCTGCTAAATTAAGCAGAGATGTCATCTGAGATTTATTCTCCTTGTGTTTCAAAACTTTCACCACATTTAGATCTTGTGAGGTCAGTAGATATGTGTGGAGTCCCCCAACTGCAGATCTATACATGTAATAAATTTCAAGGAGGCCCATCCCTCCTCCAGAATGGGGAATATATAATCTTGGTATACACTGATTTTTATAAATCATTTGGTGAGCATGAAGCATCCTTCTTGTTTTAATATCCAATCTATCTACACTTTTTGGGGCCAGTCAATCACTCCAAAACTATAAGTTAGGACAGGAAGAAAGCAAATTGATTTATAGCTTGGATCTTATTCCTAGGTGTCGATGTTGTTTTCAGAATTAAGTTAAGTCTTCTAAAGTACTCCTTACTAAGCTTTATTCGCATTTGTTCATGTTGTATTGCTTATCCTTCATCAATTCCCACATATTTATACACCCCCCCTCTTGCTCAAGTTCTTTTATATTACATTTTTGTCCCAAACGGATGTTTTCCTGGTGCTGCAATTTTCCTTTTTTAAAGGTTTCTTTTGCACATTTATCAAGACCAAATGACATTCCAATATCATCTGAAAAAGTTGACAACCTGCAGCTGTGCTTTCAGTTCCTCATCTAATGAGCCATACAATTTTAAATCATCAACAACGAGAAGATGAGAAGTCATTAGACTTTGTTGTTTTCTAGAGGCCAAATTATAGCCATGACCTAAGCTGTTAAGTAAACAGCTTAATGGATTAATGGCAAGGCAAAATAGCAACGGTGACAGGCAGCCACCATAGAATATCCCCCTTTGGATTTTTATCCCTGGGATAATAATCTGTCCTTTATCATGGCTTAATTGCAAAGTAGTCTACATTATAGTAACCATGAAACAGTGGCAATCAATCAGTGTAGAATGTACCTTATACATTTTTAAGTACTCTTTTAAACATGAATGTGAGATACTATCAAATGCTTTTTTTATAGTCAATCCATGCCATACTTAGATTCTTCCCTTTCTTACAGTTCTCCAGTCTAACTTTAACAACGAATTATCCCTTGTTCCATATGACTTTCTTTTATTGCCCTTTTGTTCAACTGCCATAACTGAGTTTTCTTCTAAATGACTACAAACTCTGTCGGCGTCTATCCCAGTGTATAGTTTATACGTCGTCGGAAGACAAGTTATTGGTCTATAATTTTTAGGGTAGCTTGCAGGTTCACTCAAGTAAGAGCATTATGTTTCCTGTAAACCAGTGCGGTGTCTGTATGGGATGTGCATATAAATAGTTCTTACTCGTGGCTAGATCCTCATGTAAAGAAGTTAACAGTAAGCCAAAAGTTAGACACTGCATCTAGGCCTGGGGTTTTCCAATTAGAGGCTTTTCTCAACTTTGTTTCAATCTCTCTAGCTTTTATTTCATCCCATTTCATATCCTGTACCTTTAAACTTCTTATTCTTTCTTTTACGTATTCTGTCCATTTAGCATCTTTGCTGTGTTCCACAGGATCTTCATAGATACTTCTCCAAAATGTATCTATTTCCTCTTTTTTCGGTGGTCTATCAAGTCCTTTTACCTTATTTCCCAATTATCTAAAACTTTTTTGGGTCATCAGTAAATTGCTTCTTTTGTAATTTTTCCCTTATATTTATCTTCATATCTTCTGAGTCTTT
>NC_056747.1:316581017-316646017 GCF_019279795.1 Protopterus annectens | reverse complement strand
AAACGAGAAACAATTTGGTGTGGTGTCTGGATCCATAAAGCTATTATTCTTAGTTTTGAAGAGGACATTGATGACTTCTTCAGAAGTAAATTATTGGGGGGAGGTGCTGACTGGTTGTTAGCAGAGGGGTACATTTATGCTAAATTTTCCCACTACTGTAACTGTCTGTGACTTCGAGGTTGAAGAGGGCAGTACTGTTGGATACAAGTTCATGGAGTGCTAAGGATTTTTTAAAATTTTCTAACAGAGACCACTTTGTGGTTGTCATTCAGTGATGCAGCATACTAATTCATGTTTTACTTTATTAGTGTTGACCTTTCACACCTGCGGTGGTGCTGCGGTAGCGTTATCGCCTCACAGTAAGATGCTGTCCGGTTCAATTCTCAGCTAGAGTGTCTTCTGCATGGAGACATGCGTGAATGGGTGTACCTTCGTTGAAGGCTGTGCGTCAAAGCTGGTAACTCGGTACGTAAAAATCAACTACCAATCATTAGCGGACCGGCGTTCCGCTGTGGCGACCCCTAACCGGGACAAGCCGAAAGACACAGACACAGTGTTGACCTTTCACATTACTTCTTTATCTACACCCTTGAGTTAACATTTATTGGTGTAAAGAATTTTTTTTATTCAATTATTTATTTTCTGAACAAGTGTGAATGGGCTAAGCCTCTTTGCAACAGAGGCCTGAAGTGAAAAGTTGCACATTACATCCATAGGAGGGAAGATTGTTCCAATGTTTGGCAATAGTGTAGCTATAGGGGGATATACCTGCAGAGTTATTGGATTTGGTTACATCCAATAGGTTTTTCGATTGGATCTTAGGACTTTTATTTTGGTGCTTAGGCAAATAATGTTTGTAGAGCAGGGATTTTTTCAGGGTAGTAAAGTAGTTTCTGGGTTAATATAAGTTGATTATAGAGAATGGGATGGGGAAGTTGAAACTAGTTAAGTGTTTTGAGAGAAGTGCAGTGGTCTGAACTGTTGGGAGTATTGGTTGCAAATTTTTCAGTTTTATCATAACAAACTTGCAGCTTGGTATGGTCGGATTTTCAAAGATTGGTGAAGCATGAAAAAGAGTGGAGAGGAGATGGGTCTGTGCAATAGTGGCTCTGGTAGAGTTAGGAATTGTTTCTATATAACATGGCATGTTTATGTACTTTCTTAATGGTATTAGATATATGTATATCAAATTTCATGTTGCAGTCCATTTCAAATCCTAGGAGTTTGGTGTGATTAACTGGAGCTATGACTGTTATTGCTGGAGGTGATACTAAATGTGATGTTATGAGAAGAATGTTGTGTGGGTCAGTAGTTAAGCTTAGTTTTGTTGAGGTTTAATGTAAGTTGTGAATTGGATAGCCATGTTTCTACAGCAAGAAAGGAGGAATGTGTTTGTTGTAACAGCGTTTGGGGGGGAGTGAGAAGCACAGATTAGGGTTGAGTCATCTGTGTATTGGAAGACCAACATGAAGTGCGGCAGTTTGAAGGTTGTTAAAGATAAAGAATAGCAGTGGTCCTAGAATGGAGCCTTGTGGGACTCCTAGGGAGACTGAAGTAGAGGGGAAGAGTTCCTGGTGCCATCGTACTGCTTATTGTTGGCTTGTTAGGTAATTTCTAAACCAAGAAATGGTGGTGGTGCTTAGATTTAATTCTGAGAGAGTGTTGAGTTTTTCATGATTAACCATGTCAAAGGCCTTGGACAGGTCTAGGAATATAGCTGAGACTTATTTACCTTTGTTCCTGTGGTTATTAACAGTCTGTGTGAATGACATAAGGGCTGTCATGGTACTATGTGATGGTCTAAAACCATGTTGTGTCTTTGAATGTAGGTTGAGAGAGGTTAGGAAAGTCATAACTTGTGTTTGTTAATTAGTTAGTTCTTTGGAGTTGCCTCACTTGTGGAGTGGAGTGATGTAGGAGATTTTCCAAAGGTGAGGGACTAGGATTTCAGTTATGGAGTGATTGATGAGAATATTTATGGGATAAGCTATTGCATCACTGGCGATTTTTAAGAATTCGGTTGGTAGTTTGTCTGCGGAAAGGGGTGTGGGTTTTAGCTTGTTGAGCAGCTTTTTAATAGTGGAAATGGGGACAGGTTGTGGTGCAAAACATTCAGTACTGGTTAGGGGAGCCATGATAATAGTAGAAGGCATGTGAGAGTTTGCTATGAGTAGGATGGAGTCTAAAGAATTTGTTGAATTGAGTTGCTATGTTAATTGAGCAATCAGAGGTGGTAGGGGGTACCTGATTTAAGTATATTGTTGATAGTTGCCAAAACATTTTTAGGATTTGTTTGGTATCGGTTTTGAATGTTGTGGTAATAGTTTGTTTTGTCTCCTTTAACCATGTTTTTGTATTATTCCTAAGCTCAAGATATTTTTATTTGTCAGTAGGGCTACCAGACTTCTTCCAGTTTACCTAGGCTTTGTCCCTGCTATGTAATAGATATCTAGTCTGTGTGGATAACCAGGGGGGCGTAGTTAGCTTTAATTCCGATGGTTCTTGGGGGAGTATGGTGATCTAGTATGCTGAGGAATGTTGGGTTAATGTAGGATACAGCGTCATCTAAGGGAAGCATTTTCAAGGGGTGCCAGTTGCAACTTTTCAGAGCGGTAATAAAATTGTTACGGTTAAAGTTTTTTTTTGCTACAGATTAGGTAATAAGTGGTGGTTTAGCAAGATGGGTGAGAGTTCTGATAATAGATTGGTAGCTGGTCACTCAGGCTGTCTGGGAGGCAGCCCGAGATCCTGAATCTTTTTCTGGATATTGTCAAACAGACCAGAGTGAAACGTAAACATTTCCTGAAGAGATAGAGTGAATAAAAAAGTGGAGGTAACCATCCTTCAAATCCAGGGGGACAGAAAATCTTGAAGCAAGAGAGAGAAATGTGTCTGAAGAGAAGTCCTGAAAAAAAGGAGCATTGAGAAAACTGTTGAAAAAAGACGGGTATAGAATGGGCCTTCACAACCCCTCCATCCTGGGAACCAGAAACATCCTGGAATAAAAATCTGTTCCCTGCTGAGACTGTGGGACAGGGTGGGTGATACCCTGTACCAAAGGAAAATGAGGGAGCTGACAAGGAGGAGACTTTCAAGTCATAAAATGACCATTGTTTTAAAATGAAAAGTACTCTGGCATCATTGGCTATCTGTTGTCAAACAGGGAATGAAAGTGTCAACTTGAATGTAGAGGAATCTGGCAGAGGGGTAGGAGTGGCTGACTGTCAAATAGAAACAAACTTGCCAGGGTAAGAAGGCTTTGACTACAAGCATCCTGTGAAGGCTTGTCTGGAAAACCTCTCCTACAAGACCTTTTCTTCCTAGAAGGCTGTTTAGGTTGCCTACAAAGTAACAAAAATTCCGGCAACCAGCAAAGATAACACTCAGCTTTATTCTAAGAACAACAAAACCCAATGACTAAGCACTTTCACCAATCATTTGGCTTCATCAGAGTCATTGGAGAATAAAATCCATTCATTTAAATAGTACCATCAATTAATGTATCAACCAATCATGCATCTTAAATTCATGTCTTCATATATATATATATATATATATATATACAAATATAAATGTTAATATTCAATACATGCTTAAAAATACATGTGTATATATGCGCAACATATTTTCTAAAAAAAGTGTACATCAGAAATACAAAATATATATATATGGATGCATGTTAGTAATAATATACAAAAAGATTATATTATATAGCATCTCCTAAAATCATCAAATCCCTTTAAAACACATCTACCATCCATTACTTATAAATAAACATACATATAAACATAAAAACCTACAAGGGAAAAACATTTATATATATATATATATATATATATATATATATATATATATATATATTATTTTTTTTTTTAACATATATATTTATATTTAATATAACACAGTGAACACAGGCTGTATAAATACTATTATATGACATCAACCTCTATATATTAAATGATAAATATTCTAATGAGTTGCCTAATGAAGAAACTATCAAATTACCATAAAAGCTCCTTAGGGTACAATATTTGCTCTTTGTTTCAATATTGGGGTGAATGACACCCCTTTGTTTAAACTTGGTGGTTGTGTGGCATTAAGCCTCAGTTGCCACTTTAGCTCTTTAGTTTCCACCAACAGTTTATCATCCCCGTTTATTATCCCCTCCCCTGCCACTAATTGGAACCCGATCAATTACAAAGAAAATACATTTCTTAACATTAGGACACACTTTACTATGTTCAATAAGTGCATTGTGTATATATCCAGTTTTTATAGCTCTAAGATGCTCTCCAATTCTATCTTTAAGTCTACGAATACTTTTACCCATGTAGAAAGCCTGACAGCTGACACATGTTGCTACATATACCAGCATGGTGGTATTGCAACTACATTTACCTGGACATGAAAGAATATATTCATGTCCTTGAATGACTACATGTGGCCCATCATTTATGTAGCGGCAATATCTACACATTCCACATTTATACACAAGTGATTTTTGCCATCTCTGTGTTTTTCCTTCTAGTATGTTTTTGATATTTTTACCTCTACTATATGTAACCTTAGGTTGGTCACCTAACTTCTTTTTAATATTGTCATCAAAACATACCTGCCATGTCTTATTCATCACATCTACCAATGGTGGACTTAAACCATTACATTTCAAAATAAAAACATCAGAGCTTTCTTTTAAACTAACTGTTTCTAGTCTTAACTCTGATGTTAAAATAGGTTGAAAAGACGTGGATCTCTTACCAATAACTTCATGTTTTGTGTTTAACAATACTTTTAAAGGATAGCCCCTTTCAAGAAACATACCTTTTAAAAAATACATTTCTTTCAGAAATATTTCATTGTCACTAACCAATCTTGACAGCCTCACCATTTGACCCTTTACTATACTTTTTCTCTGGTGATAAGGGTGACAGCTGTCAAAATGTAATAGTGAATCCGAGTAAGTATTCTTTCTGAAGATACTGCTCTAACATCATGTTACTTTTTTCCAAGTGAGTATCTAAAAAGTATACTTCTGATACATACCACGTGTATGTAAATTTCAAAAATGTGGTGGTGGTGGTATTTAAATATTCTATAAACTCATCTACTTCATGTTGTTCTCCTTTCCATAAAATTAAGATGTCATCCAAAAATCTGTTGTATGACAAGATTTTTCCTTTGAATTCAGACTGAAAAATAAAGGTCCTTTCCCAATACAATAAGACCAAATTTGCATATACGGGTGTGCATCTGGCACCCATAGCAACCCCTGTCACTTGATGGAACAATTCTCCTTCAAAACTCAAATTATTATTTTTAAGGATCATTTCCATAAGTTCTCCTAATACATTGATTTTGGTCTTGTTGATCTTCTCGCTTTTAAGTAGGGATTCCCTGAAATAATTCAGACTTTCTTCATGGGGGATGACTAAATAAATTTACCACATCAATACTCAAAAAGGTGTAATGAGTCTGTGTGTCTAATAATTTGTCTCTCCATGAATATTTTAGTATGTGCTCTGCTTCTTTCACCACTATTTGGGTACCTAAGTCCATAAATGCTGCCAAGGGTTCTGTTTTGGAACCCTTGGTCACAACTATAGGTCTAAATGGTGGATTATTTATATCTTTGTGGATCTTGGGTATCCCAAAGATTACTGGTGTTATTGGGTGATTCACACTTAGAAATTTGACTTCATTCACTTCTAGGGCTCCTTGATATAAAGCATCCGATAGGTATAGATCCACTCTCATAGAGGCCCTATTCATTTCATTCCTTGACACACTCTTGTATGCAGTTGTATCATTTAGGATGTCATGCATTTTAGATACATAATCTATATAGCTCATTATCACAATGCCTCCACTCTTATCTGGCTTCATGCATCTCAACTCCTTATTGTTAGCCAGATCCATCAATATAAGCCTTTCGTCTTGACTTAAATTATTATTAGTGTTTAAGGAACTTTTTTTACCTTGAAACATTCTCCTGAATTCAGACTCGCACATTCTTTCAAATAAATCTACTTCTTTATGTGTTGGAGGCAAAAATAAACTTTTTCTTTTTAATATTTCAATAGTGCTGTTAATAGTCTTATTGCAATTATTAAAAAACAATCTTAAATTAAGTTGTCTAGTATATAGTTTGAGACCAATAAGAACTTCTGCTAAACCCAGTTTAAAATATGCAACAAATGTTAGTCCCTTGCTTAGTAACTTGAAATGTACATCATGTATTTCCAAGTTATTAAATTATACATACAAAAACCATGCTTCTTCAAAACATCACATATCATGTCTTCTGATTGTTCATTGAGGATGTCCAAAACTAAATTGTCATTTTCTAAATTAAAGTCACAAGCCATCCCATCAAAAACTTTGTCAAATGCAAAAACATTTCTAAGAACATTTGTTAATGTTTGTTGTACCTCGGCCCTTGGTATCTCCTTTTGTAATAGTTTCTGCTCTGGTAATAAACATTGTTCTGGTTCCAAGTCATGTATAAATTTGCCCTTATGCTGAAATGTATCAAATAATTAAGCCACAGCAGTGTCAAAGAAATTCTGGCTTTCCAAGAGACAATCCAATGAAATGACCTTGATGTCTTCAGGAAGAACCCGGAGGCATAACTCAGAATATCTCCTCATAACAGATCCAAATGCAGCTGCCGTAAAGGAGTCATCAGCATCACAGCAATTTTTAATGGAATGACAAGCCAACTTAAAAGCAGAGCTCAAAAGGGAAATGTCAGAATTCTTAACCTCTGCATCAGAGAAATCAACCAGAATGCCCCCAAGTTGGGAGAGAAGAAGCGGCACATACCTAGTCATGTGGGTCTGGTAATTAATAGCCCTAAATGCCAAGATAGCAGAAGTATATACTTTATGATATTTGTCCATGTTATGGCTGTCCTTATCAGAAGGTTAAAGTTTAGAAAAAGACAAACTTGGATGGTTTATCAGCAGCTACAGAATAAGAGGAAGGGGTTTTATATAGAAACTGTTGAGCAGTTCAGGAACTTTATTAGAACCTGTCTGGTTTCTTAAGAGTAGGTTGAAAGTCGGGTACTAAGCTGTAGTGAAAGTATCCAGGAGGGTAGCCAGCAGTAGGATGGGCTTCAAAAGGCTGAAAATCTATTTGCAAGAGTTCCCAATATCTTTTTGAATATCAGAAACCTGAGGAGAGTCCCACAAAGTGTGCTATCATACAAACCACCGTACACCGAAGCACAATTCTTCCATAGGAGAATAAGAATCCTCTTTGTCAGACCCCAGGGCAGGAGAAGAGTTGATTGGAGAGGAATAAGCCAAAGGCTCCTCACCAGAGCTAGGTTCCTCATCACAGAAACCACAGTCCCTATGGCATTTGAAAGGAAGGAAAGACCACCTTCATTTTCTTTCAGCTGCTCCCATTAAGGGTTGCCACAGTGGATCTTCTGTTTCCATTTGTTCCTGTCCTCTGCATCTTGCTCTGTCACACCAAACAGCTGCATGTCCTCTCTTACCAGGATCCATAAACCTCAACTTAGGACTTCCTCTTTTCCTCTTACCTGGCAGCTTTATCCTTAACATCCTTCTCCCAAATATACCCAGCATCCCTCCTCAGCACATGTCCAAACCAACTCAATCTTGCGTCTCTGGCTTTATCTCCCAAACGTCCAACCTAAGCTGATCCTCATTTCTAACCCTATCCTTCCTCATCACACTCAGTGCAGATCTTAACATCTTTAACTCTGCCACCTCCAGCTCTGACTCCTGTCATTTCATCAGTGTCACCATCTCCAACCCATATAACATAGCTGGTCTCACTACCATCTTGTAGACCTTCCCTTTCACTCTTACTGGTACCAGTCTGTCGCACAACTCCTGACACACTTCTACACCCTGCCTGCACTTTTTCACCTCTATTCCACACTCATCATTACTCTGAACTGTTGAGCCCAAGTATTTAAACTCATCCACCTTTGCCAACTCTACTCCCTGCATCTTCACCATTCCTCTATCCTCCCTCTCATTCATACACATATATTCTGTCTTAGCCCTGCTGACCTTCATTCATCTGATCCCGAAAGCATATTCTACCTCTCCAGGGTCTCCTCAACCTGTTCCCTACTCTCATTACAAATCACAATGTCATCTGCAAACATCATAGCTCACAGGGACTCCTGTCTGATCTAGTCTATCAACCTGCCCATCACCATTGCAAATAAGAAAGGGCTCAGAGCTGATCCTTGATGTAGTCACACTTGCACCTTGAATGCATCCGTTAGCTCCTGCCTCAGACTTCACCACTGTCACACTGCCCTCATACATATCCTGTACCATTCTTACATATTTCTCTGCCACTCCCAACTTACTCATACAATACCACAAAAAACTCCTGTCTAGGCACCCTGCCATATGCTTTCTCCAAGTCCACAAAGATGCAATGCAGCCCCTTCTGACCTTCTCTATACTTCTCCATCAACTCTCTCAGAGCAAACATAGCATTTGTAGTGCTCTTTCCTGGCATGAAAGTATACTGCTGCTCACTAACTCTCACCTCCCTTAACCTAGCTTTCACTATTCTTTCACATAAGGTCATGCTGTGGCTGATCAGTTTTATCCCTCTGTAGTTACTGCAGCTCTGCATATCACCCTTATTCTTAAAACTCAGTACCAATACACTTCTCCACTCCTCAGGCATACACTCACTTTCCAAGATTCCATTAAACAATCTGGTTAAAAACCCACTGTCATCTCCACCAAACACCTCCATGCTTCCATAGGTATGTCATCTGAACCAACAGCATTTCCATTCTTCATCCTCTTTATAGTGTCCTCCTTGCTAATCTGTTGCAGGGAAAGACCACAGAGCAGAAACAGGAACAGACAATCATTGGGGTTCAAAAGCCACAAGAGCATTAAAAAGCCTACAAGTAAAATCCTGCCATTCTTTGGGGGCCACTTACTTAGATTTCTGTTTCTTGTTTAAAGAAAAATCAGCTTTAATAAATTTATAAGGTTCCATCCCCTGACTAGATTCAATGAGGGTACCAACCACCTCTTCCCTAACAAGTATCCCCCTGTGGTGATGCTCCACTGGCCCAGTAATCAAGAAGCCTCAATCCTCACCACTGGCACCAGTGGGGGATGTACACTGGGAGGTTAACAAGCACATATACAGTATTTCCAGATGCAGCTCTCTAAATCAAGTGCAATTTCTCTTAAGAGCACACATAGACCACAGTCAGTTTGGGGCTGGTTTCTCCCTCTTTCTCCAGATCCCCAGTAAGACTCCCCACTGGCACAGCTATAGTGTTGAGATCTCAGCTGAGTGGCCAAGTCAAGATCTCCAGCATCATCTCTGTACAGCCAGTGCTTTGTGTCCCTGCCCATGTAGCTGACACAATCTCTGAGGTTTGATTTACAAACATACCCACACCTGGGAAAGGCTGGCACAGGATTACTAGCCATGCCCCCTTTTTGCCCAGACTATAAGGTGTTTATCACTGCCACCAGCCAACTCCTTATCAGCTACTTTAACACCCTTAACAAAGGGTGTCCAATCTTACTACGGGATATTAAAATTAATATAAATGATAGTTTGACCAAGAGCAAGGCTATTAGGAGTGGCCCCACACAGTGTCACCAAATAAATATGCAAGTACTCTCAAAATGTAATTATCTCTAGATAAATCAGCTACAAAGAAAGGTTTAAATATATTTAATAATAATTAAACATTATTGCAGGACAATCTCAAAGAAAAATATTTAAAGCTTTGCTATATTCCTGATTATATCTAAGAGAGTTACTATACTGTTCCCTAGTAACTTTAGCTCATGCACCATCTCACAATCCTCTATAACCAGATTACCTTCTCAACACCAACCATCCCCCATACTTATCTAATTTGTGCATCACCTATGAAAAACACCCTCTAGCACCTTTAAGTTTGACTGTGTAACTAAAATGAATTACTCAACTGTATTCACTTTGTACTTTGTCACAACTTGTAAAGCTCTCCTAGGTGACTTAGCCATGCACATACAACTGTGCAATATTATTAATGATTAACACACTGTTCATACTTGGTATATCCATGTTTAACTATTTGCCTACTATCTTGTATTTTTGTCTGTGGAGCTTTTCTCCCCAGGCCTTTAACTAATTTCCATTATCGTGGATTTTATTTGTGGAGCTTTTCTCCCCAGGCTTCTACTGAAAATTAGCTCATATCATCTCACTGGCTTTGCTGGTGAACAAAAGCAAATAAAATAAAATAAAAAAAATAAACTTACTTCATCAGAGCAAGGCAGATGTGGTTAATGGTTCTTGTCAGGTCCAAGACAGAATACTGAATGCTCTGTCTCTCTAAGAGACTTCTTAAATCAATATCTCAAATATTACTGCTGGGATAGCTTGCAGAATGATATCATTTCTTGTCATCTGACTATCCCAGGTGAAACCCCCACTGCTGGAAACTGGCAGTATTTAGCATCTACCTTTGAAAATGCATAGACCTCAGATCTTTGGCAGATGTTGGAAGTCATAAAAAGTACAGTTTTGTACCTACCATAAATGTAGATGTTCGAAGATCCACATTGCTGCAGTCCTTACATATGGGTAGTCCGCTGTCCTCGGTCGGCCCGAATACCAAAGTATTAGGCTGACGTCGGTCAAGGCGCTTAACACTGACATCAGGACGTCAGGGTACAAAAGCGCATGACCGACGTCATTTCCTCAGTCTTTTCTTGCCCCAGATGTCAGAAGGCCCTAACAAGACAGGCCAAAGCCAAAAACCAGCAAAACCCAACCAACCACCCGTGCACTAACCATATTTACAATATGTACAACACAAACCACACCACCACCTTCAACAATAGAGGGGAAGGAGGAAGGGTAAATTGGACTGCAGCAATGTGGATCTTCCAACATCTACATTTATGGTAGGTACAAAACTGTACTATGTTCTTCATCTCACATTGCTGCAGTCCTTATATATGGGTAGAATCCCAAAGCAGAGGAAAGGGAGGATGGCAAAACTATAAAGCATTAGGAGCTGCCAACATGCCTTGTAAAATTGCAGTTGCAAATCCAGCCCTAGATTTAGAGTAAAGTGGAAGGTGGTAATGCTTCGAGAAAGTATGCACTGAACTCCAAGTAGCTGCTTCCAAAATATCTTTAGTAGCCACCCCCCTTAAAAAAGCTGTAGAAGTGGCAGTAGCCCTAGTGGAATGAGGCCTAATCCCAGCTGGAATCTCCTTACCATGATGGGAATAACAGAAAGCAATACAAGACCCAAGCCACTTAGAAATGGTTCGTTTTGAAACAGGTCTGCCCTGAGAACCCAAAGCAAAGAAACAAACAACTGCTGAGACTGCCTGAACCCTTTAGTTCTGCTCAAATAATATCGCAACTGTCTGTGTATATCCAAAGTGTGCAAAATCTTTTCCCCTTTATTTGGGGGTTTGCATAAAAAGTAGGCAAATGAATAGTTTGGTTTAAAGCCACACTAGAAACCACTTTAGGCATAAAAGAAGGGTTAGTACGCAAAGACACCCTATCCTTGTGGAAAATTAAGAAAGGCTCAACTGCCATAAGGGCCTGTAATTCAGAAACCCTTCTCGCAGAGGTAATGGCCAACAAAAAAGCAGTCTTCCAAGATAAATATTTCAACTCTGCCGATGCTGCAGGCTCAAAAGGTTGTAGAGTGAGTTTCTCCAACACAAAATTGAGATCCCAAGCAGGAGTAGGAGCTCTACGTGGGGGTCTTATATTCTTTGCCCCTCTAAGGAATTGCTTAAACAAAGGCTGAGAAATTAATGGTGGGTCACAGTCATAGTGAGCAGAGATTGCTGCAGCATGAACCTTTATAGAGGAGAAGGACAAACCTCTGTCCAATAACTCAGTAAGGTATTGAAGAGCCACACTTAAATTAGGTTTAGAAACATCAAAGTCCTTTGCTGTACTTCAAAATAAAAATCTCCTCCATTTATCTGAGTAAACTTTCCTTGTACTAGGCCTTCTGGCCTCCAAAATAACATTCAAAACTTGTTGTGGAAGCGGAGACCCTCCAGGGTTTAAACCAGAATATGCCAGGCTGTCAGATGAAGAGAATGAAGTTTGACATTGAGTAAATGACCGTTCTCCTGAGACAGCAGGTGAGGAATTGAAGGCAAAGGCCATGGAGGCTCCTGTACCAGACTTCTCAGTAATGGGTACCAGTGCTGTTGAGGCCAATCTGGAGCTATTAAAATCATGTTTGGCTTGTCCTGTCTGACCTTCAGCAGTACCTTTGGGAGGAGAGGCAGAGGTGGAAAGGCATACACGTGAAGATTGCTCCAATTGAATGAGAGAGCATCCACTTTCCAAGCTGAGGGATGAAACCTTTTTGTGCAAAACTTTGGCAGCTGGTAATTTAGTGGAGAAGCGAACAGATCTATGTCTGGAGTTCCCCATAACACTGTCAACCTCTGGAATACATGAGGATCCAATTTCCACTCGTGGGGATCCATAATTTGTCTGCTCAACACATCCGCTAAGGAGTTCTGTGCTCCAGGCAGAAACCTTGCCTGAAGATTTAGCTGTAAACTGAGAGCAGACTCCCACAAAATCATTGCTTGTCTGCATAGAGGATAAGAATGCGTTCCCCCTTGCTTGTTGATGTACCACATGACAGTTGTGTTGTCTGTTTGAATCAACACCTGCCCTGGAAGAAGTAAAGTACAGTTTTGTACCTACCATAAATGTAGATGTTCGAAGATCTACATTGCTGCAGTCCTTACACTTGGGTAGTCCGCTGTCCTCGGTCGGCCCGAATATCAAAGTATTAGGCTGACGTCGGTCAAGGCGCTTAAGACTGACATCAGAACGTCAGGGTACAAATGCGCATGACCGACGTCATATCCTCAGTCTTTTCTTGCCCCAGATGTCAGAAGACCCTAAAAAGAAAGGCCAAAACCAAAAGACAGCAAAAAACAACCAACCACCCTTGCATTAATCATATGTACAATATATACAATATCCACAATATTTACAACCCAAACCACACCACTCTAACTACAGAGGGAAGGAGGAGGTAAATTGGACTGCAGCAATGTAGATCTTTGAACATCTACATTTATGGTAGGTACAAAACTGTACTATGTTCTTCATCTCACATTGCTGCAGTCCTTACACTTGGGTAGAATCCCAAAGCAGAGGTAAGGGAGGATGGCAAAACTATAAAGCATTAGGTGCTGCCAAAATGCCCTGTAAGATTGCAGTGGCAAAACCAGCCCTAGATTTAGAGTAAAGAGGAAGGTGGTAATGCTTAGAGAAAGTATGCACTGAACTCCAAGTAGCTGCCTCCAAAATATCTTTAGTTGCCACCCCCCTTAAAAAAGCTGTAGAAGTGGCAGTAGCCCTAGTGGAATGAGGCCTAATTCCCAGCTGGAATCTCCTTACCATGATGGGAATAACAGAAAGCAATACAAAACCCAATCCACTTAGAAATAGTTTGTTTTGACACAGGCTTGCCCTGAGAACCCAAAGCAAATGAAACAAATAACTGCTGAGACTGCCTGAACCCTTTAGTTCTGCTCAAATAATATCGCAACTGCCTGTGTATATCCAAAGTGTGCAAAATCTTCTCCCCTTTATTTTGGGGGTTTGCATAAAAAGTAGGCAAATGTATAGTTTGGTTTAAAGCCACACTAAAAACCATGTTAGGCATAAAGGAAGGATTAGTGCGTAAAGATACCCTATCCTTATGGAAAATTAAGAAAGGCTCAACCGCCATAAGGGCCTGTAATTCAGAAACCCTTCTTGCAGAGGTAATGGCCAACAAAAAGCAGTCTTCCATGATAAATATTTCAACTCAGCAGAAGCTGCAGGCTCAAAAGGTTGTAGAGTGAGTTTCTCCAACACAAAATTGAGATCCCAAGCAGGAGTAGGAGCTCTCATGGGGTCTTATATTCTTTGCCCCTCTAAGGAATTGCTTAAACAAAGGATGAGAAAACAATGGTGGATCACAGTCATAGTGAGCAGAAATTGCTGCAGCATGAATCTTAATAGAAGAGAAGGACAAACCTTTGTCCAGTAACTCAGCCAGATATTGAAGAGCCACACTTAAATTAGGCTTAGAAACATCAAATTCCTTTGCTGCACTCCAAAACAAAAATCTCTTCCATTTGTCTGCGTACACTTTCCTTGTACTAGGCCTTCTGGCCTCCAAAATAACATTCAAAACTTGCTGTGGAAGCTGAGACCCTCCAGGGTTCAAAACAGAATATGCCAGGCTGTTAGGTGAAGAGAGTGAAGTTTGACATTGAGTAAATGACTGTTCTCCTGAGACAGCAGGTGTGGAATCAAAGGCAAAGGCCATGGAGGCTCCCGTACCAGACTTCTCAGTAATGGGTACCAGTGCTGTCGAGGCCAATCTGGAGCTATTAAAATCATCTTTGGTTTGTCCTGTCTGGCCTTTAGAAGTACCTTTGGGAGGAGAGGCAGAGGTGGAAAGGCATACACATGAAGATTGCTCCAATTGAAAGAAAGAGCATCCACTTTCCAAGCTGTGGGATGAAACCTTTTTGTGCAAAACTTTGGCAGCTGGTAGTTTAGTGGAGAAGCGAGCAGATCTATGTCTGGAGTTCCCCATGACACTGTCAATTTCTGAAACACATGAGGATCCAATTTCCACTCGTGGGGATCCATAATTCGTCTGCTCAACACATCTGCTAAGGAGTTCTGTGCTCCGGCAGAAACCTTGCCTGAAGATTTAGCTGTAAACTGAGAGCAGTCTCCCACAAAATCATTGCTTGTCTGCATAGAGGATAAGAATGTGTTCCCCTTGCTTGTTGATGTACCACATGACAGTTGTGTTGTCTGTTAGAACCAACACCTGCCCTGGAAGAAGTAAATCCTTGAAAGCTATTAATGCAAATTGGACTGCTAACATCTCCTTCAAGTTGATATGTAGATGTTGTAGTCTGGCAGGCCACGTGTCTTGTATCCACTTTCCATTTAGATGAGCTCCCCAAGCTTTGTCTGAGGCATCTGTCGTTAGAATCTGACTGCCTCTGGCTGGGTCACAGAGAGTCCCTTGTTTAGGTGACATTCCTGAGCCCACCACAAAAATTCCTTTTGAATGCAAGGTATTATCTGAATGACAGTGTCCAAATCTTGGCAGTGCTGTGGCCATACACTTTTGAGATACCATTGTAGCTTCCTCATATGCAGTTTGGCATTGGGAAGCACCAGAATACAAGATGCCATGAACCCCAAGGCTTGAAGGACTGTCCTTGCAGTCAGCCTGGACTGATGAGACAATTGATGGAAGTAAAGGGAAAGATTCTTTTGTTTGTCCGGGGTCAAAAAGGCCATCTGGGATGCTGTATTCAGTCTCACACCCAGAAAGCACATATCCTGAGAGGGTACTAGACTGGACTTTATTTCGTTCACAGAATACCCCAGGCATCTTAGCACTGCTATCACATATTGCAGATGATGAAGAAGTTCGTCCTTTCCTTGGGCCAGAATCAGGCAATCGTCCAAATAAGGATAGATTTGTATTCCTTTTAGCCTGAAGAAAGCTATCACTGGAGCCAGAACCTTCGTGAACACTCTGGGCAGTAGATAAGCCAAAGGGCAATGCAGAGAACTGATAATGAGAAGTCCCAGCTCAAAACGCAGATACTTCCTGCAACAGCCTGATAGGAACGTGAAGGTAAGCCTCCTTGAGATCCAGAGTCACCATCCAGTGATCTTTGCCCAGCAGAGGTAAAAGCTGTTGTAACGTCAACATTTTGAACTTGGGAATGTCCAGATAAGTGTTGAGGATGGATAAATCCAAAATTGGTCTCCACGTGTTCCCCTTCTTTGGTACTAGGAACAGGCGAGAATAAAATCCTAGGCCCACTTCTGGCAGAGGGACCGGCTGTATGGCCCCTATTTGAAGCAGCAGAGAAATTTGTTTGTGAGCCTCTATTCTTTGCTGAGGAGGAACGTCTGGCATGCCTTTGAAAGGAGGCAAGGTATGGAAATAAAACTTGTAACCTTGGTGTATGATATCCAATACCCATCTGTCCTGGGTAATTAAACTCCAATTTTCTTTGAAGAGTGCCAACCTTCCTCCCAAAGGCGCTGCCAGACAAGAAGGCTCTGGCAGCTGAAAAGGTAGGTCATTGGGCCTGTTTACGAAAGGACTGGCCCCTGCCCTCACCCGAAGACTGTGCAGGTGAACTCCCTGTTCTAGGTCTGAAAGAGCCCTGAGCTCTGCCCCTACCACGTCTAGATCTTCCCCTAGACTGTGAATCATAAGAAGGATACGTCCACCCCTTAGCAGGCCAATTCCTACTAAACTTCGGTGGCTGAACTTGCAAAAAATCTTTAACAGCCTGCATAGACTTAGCCTGGTCTTCCATTTTCTTTAAGACTGCCTCCACAGGTGAGCCAAACAACACATCAGACTGCAAAGGAGCATCTAAAATCCTAGTCTTAACATGATCAGATAAATTCTGATCCCTCAGCCAGGCGTGCCTGCGAAGAACTGACCCAGTGGCAGCCACCCTAGACGAGGCCTGTACAGCATCAAAACCACAATGTAAAGAATGCTTACCCACCTGTTCAGAAACATGTACCAAATCTTGTAATTCTTTACACTCAATGCCTTCCGCCAGAGCGTCTACCTTAGACTTCAATTGAGAAAGAAGATAGTTTTGAAATTTCAACATGTGAAACTGGCAATTCAAAGCCCTCATAGCTAAGGTGGAAGAAGTATAGACTTTCTTTCCCCATCTATCCAAAGCTCTGGCCTCTTTATCTGGAGGAACCGGATTTTTTACAATAGAGGCTTTGACGCCCTTAGGTCCCTGACTAACAGTTTCTGGGTCCGCCCTAGGACTCTTATAAAGATATTTATGAGCTTCAGGCACCCTGTAATACCTGTCCGGCTTAACAGGAGCAGGAGGCAAAGAATCAGGATTAAGTGAAGCCTCTGCAAACACATCTTCCACAACATCCAGAACAGGTGGTATAGCCAAAGGCCTATGCTGGGGTAAAAGCAAAAATTCCCTAAGCCTTTTCCTGGAATCAGAGAAGTCCTGACCTTCCCACTTAAAATGTTCCCTCATGGAATGAAGAGTCTCTGAAAAGAAAAATCCTCTGGAGGAGAAGCAGAAGGAGTAGAATCATCCACATCAGAATCAGAATAAGGAGAATACTCCTGCAAGTCTTCAGCCGAAGACTCTGAAACATCCGAAGCCTGCTCAAAACTCCCCAACTCTGGTTCCACCCTAGGCCTCTTATCAGGAGGGCAAAGAACCTCTAATCAAAGTAATTAAATCTTCTGCCATTTTAAGCATATGCTTCTTGGGCACAGATCCTGATGAACTAGGAGTGACACCAACAGAAGCTAAACCTGGCCTGCCTCTGGAAGAAGCCTTGGAAACAGAAGGAGAGGGCCTAACCACCCTAGGAAGGGAGGGGAGTACAGTAACCTGAGAAGCCCCTTCAGCCTGACTTGCCTCCTGAGAGGCCACATCCTGCAATATCAAAGTCTCCCCCTGGGACTCCAGAGAAGCCTCCGGAACCACGGGTTCCACTGATGCCTCTAAAGAACCGGCGTCAATGCGGACGACTCTTCTTGCCTGGGTTTAGCTGCTTTGTCTTTGCGCTTCTTGAAGAAGCGGGCGGAGCATCCGGCGGCATATTATAATTGCACTGCTTCCGAAGACCAACCTGGCACAATCTAACCTTCCAATAGTGCGCTTATTGAACCTAGCACAAAAGCGACACCCAACAACGTCGTGCCCAGGCCCCAAACAAGGAATACACAAAGTATGATAATCTCTATGCGGTATCTGTTTCCCACAAGAAATACAGTTATTCACTTTTTCTGACATCCGGTAAACCACTGAGGCAAGAAAAACAAAATATTCCCCTAGCGTACTTAGCCAACTTTGACTCGGTCTGAAACTCCGAATTGAAAATTTCAGAACGCAACAGCACTTGCAACGCTGCTTCTGCATCGGACCATGCGGCAAAAAAGACTGAGGATATGACGTCGGTCATGCGCATTTGTACCCTGACGTTCTGATGTCAGTCTTAAGCGCCTTGACCGACGTCAGCCTAATACTTTGATATTCGGGCCGACCGAGGACAGCGGACTACCCAAGTGTAAGGACTGCAGCAATGTGAGATGAAGAACATCTCCTTGAAAGCTATCAATGCAAATTGGACTGCTAACATCTCCTTCAAGTTGATATGTAGATGTTGAAGTCTGGCAGGCCACGTGTCTTGTATCCATTTTCCATTTAGATGAGCTCCCCAAGCTTTGTCTGAGGCATCTGTCGTTAAAATCTGACTCGCCTCTGGCCGGGTCACAGAGAGTCCCTTGTTTAGGTGACATTCCTGAGCCCACCACAAAAATTCCTTTTGAATGCAAGGTATTATTTGAATGAGTGTGTCCAAATCTTGGTAGTGCTGTGTCCATACATTCTTGAGATACCATTGTAGCTTCCTCATATGCAGTTTGGCATTGGGAAGTACCAGAATACAAGATGCCATGAACCCCAAGGCTTGAAGGACTGTCCTTGCAGTCAGCCTGGACTGATGAGACAACTGGTGGAAGTAAAGAGAAAGATTCTTTTGTTTGTCCGGGGTCAAAAAGGCCATCTGGGATGCTGTATTCAGTCTCACACCCAGAAAGCACATGTCCTGAGAGGGTACTAGACTGGACTTTATTTCGTTCACAGAATACCCCAGGCATCTTAACACTGCCATCACATACTGTAAATGATGAAGAAGTTCGTCCTTTTCTTGGGCCAGTATCAGGCAATCGTCCAAATAAGGATAGATCTGTATTCCTCTTAGCCTGAAGAAAGCTACCACTGGAGCCAGAACCTTCGTGAACACTCTGGGCGCAGTAGATAAGCCAAAGGGCAATGCAGAGAACTGATAATGTGAAGTCCCAGCCCGAAAACGCAGATACTTCCTGCAACTGGGCCTGATAGGAACATGAAGGTAAGCCTCTTTGAGATCCAGAGTCACCATCCAGTGATCTTTGCCCAGCAGAGGTAAAAGTTGTTGTAACGATAACATTTTGAACTTGGGAATGTCCAGATATGTGTTGAGGATGGATAAATCCAAAATTGGTCTCCACGCGTTTCCTTTCTTTGGTACTAGAAACAGGCGAGAATAAAATCCTAGGCCCACTTCTGGCAGAGGAACCGTTTGTATGGCTCTTATTTGAAGTAGTAGAGAAATTTGTTTGCGAGCCTCTATTCTTTGCTGAGGAGGAACGTCCGGCATGCCTTTGAAAGGAGGCAAGGTATGGAAATAAAACTTGTAACCCTGGTGTATGATATCCAATACCCATTTGTCTTGGGTAACCAACATCCAATTTTCCTTGAAGAGTGCTAACCTTCCTCCCAAAGGTGCTGCCAGGCAAGAAGGATCTGGCAGCTGAAAAAGTAGGTCATTGGGCCTGTTTACGAAAGGACTGGCCCCTGCCCTCACCCGAAGATTGTGCAGGTGAACTCCTGTTCTAGGCCTGAAAGAACTCTGAGCTCTGCCCCTACCACGTCTAGATCTACCCCTAGACTGAGAATCATAAGAAGGATACGTCCACCCCTTAGCAGGCCAATTCCTACTAAACTTGAGGCTGAACTTGCAAAAATCTTTAACAGCCTGCATAGACTTAGCCTTGTCTTCCATTTTCTTCAAGACTGACTCCACAGGTGAACCAAACAACACATCAGACTGCAAAGGAGCATCCAAAATCCTTGTCTTAACATGGTCAGATAAATTCTGATCCTTTAACCAGGCGTGCCTGCGAAGAACTGAGCCCGTGGCAGCCACCCTAGACGAGGCCTGCACAGCATCAAAACCACACTGTAATGAATGCTTACCCACTTGTTCAGAGACATGCACCAAATCTTGCAACTCTTTACACTCAATGCCTTCCGCCAGAGCATCCACCTTAGACTTCAATTGAGAAAGAAGAAAGTTTTGATATTTCAACATATGAAACTGGCAATTCAAAGCCCTCATAGCTAAGGTAGAAGATGTATAGACCTTCTTTCCCCATCTATCCAAAGCTCTGGCTTCTTTATCTAGAGGAACCGGATTTTTACAACAGAGGCCTTGACACCCTTAGGTCCCTGACTAATAGTTTCTGGGTCCGCCCTAGGACTCTTATAAAGATATTTATGAGCCTCAGGCACCCTGTAATACCTATCCGGTTTAACAGGAGCAGGAGGCAGAGAATCAGGATTAAGTGAAGCCTCTGCAAACACATCTTCCACAACATCCAGAACAGGGGGTATTAGCCAAGGGCCTATGCTGGGGTAACAGCAAAAACTCCCTAAGCCTTTTCCTAGAATCAGAGAAGTCCTGACCTTCCCACTTAAAATGTTCCCTCATAGAATGAAGTGTCTCTGAAAAAGAAAAATCCTCTGGAGGAGAAGCAGAAGGAGTGGAATCATCTGCATCAGAATCGGAATAAGGAGAATACTCCTGCAAGTCTTCAGCTGAAGACTCTGAAATATCCGAAGCCTGCTCAAAATTTCCCAACTCTGGCTCCACCCTAGGCCTCTTATCAGGAGGGGGCATAGAACCTCTAATCAGGGTAATTAAATCTTCTGCCATTTTAAGCATGTGCTTCTTAGGCACAGACCCTGCTGAACTGGGAGTGACACCAACAGAAGCTGAAACTGGCCTGCCTCTGGGAGAAGCCTTGGAAACAGAAGGAGAAGGCCTAACCACCCTAGGAAGGGAGGGGAGTACAGTAACTTGGGAAGCCCCTTCACCCTGACCTGCCTCCTGAGAGACCACCTCCTGCAAAATCAAAGTCTCCCCCTGAGACTCCAGAGAAGCCTCCATCGGAACCACCGGTTCCACTGAAGCCTCTAAAGAACCGGCGTCCGGAACAGACGACTCATCTTGCCTGGGTTTAACTGCTTTGTCTTTGCGCTTCTTCAAGGGCGCGGAGAATCCGGCATATTATAATTGCACCACTTCCCAAAGACCAGCCTAGCACAATCCAACCTTCGCAATAGTGCCTATTGAACCTAGCACAAGCGACACCCAACAACGCCGTGCTCAGGCCCCAAACAAGGAATACACAAAGAATGATAATCCCTATGCGGTATCTGTTTCCCACAAGAAATACAGTTATTCACTTTTTCTGACATCCGGTAAAACACTGAGGCAAGAAAAACCAAAATAATCAACGGGTACTTAGCCAACTTGGATTCGATCTGAAACTCCGAACTCGAAAAATTTCAGAACGCCGAACGGCACTTGCAATGCTGCTTCTGCATCGGACCATGCGGCAAAAAAGACTGAGGAAATGGCGTCGGACATGCGCTTTTGTACCCTGACGTCCTGATGTCAGTGTTAAGCGCCTTGACCGACGTCAGCCTAATACTTTGGTATTCGGGCCGACCGAGGACAGCGGACTACCCATATGTAAGGACTGCAGCAATGTGAGATGAAGAACATCAATTGCATACCTTCACACCTTCAGAGGTTGTAATTAGTTCACTCCAAAGATGATACAGAAAACTTCTCAGCACAGACTGTTTCTGGCTTGGTCAATAAAGTAATTAAATTTAAGCTATCTTTCTGAAGTTAACCTCCTGTATTCCAGTTGTTAAAATATATACATTTAAACAGTTACAATAGTGCATGTGCATTTCTGTTCTATTCCAGTAGAGCACACTGTGGTTATATTTTAAGCACAAGCGCTTTATAAAATACCTTTTTAACACATCTGTACAGACCAGTTTGATATACACATGACATACAGTTCTAATACATTTGTAACACAATCATCTTAAAAAGGGCATGTGGATATTCACAAATGACAATTTACAAAATACCAGCTGCACTGGCTGAATCTCCTTTTGTCACACCCCCTCCACATCTGCACCAGGCATAGGTATAGCCTTAGTGGATATGTGGTAGACAGCTTCATGTCAGCCTCAAACTGCGTCACAGCAGAAGGAGCTGACAGCAGCACCAAACTGTCCTCATATTTTTCATCCAACCCGATGGAGACATCTGGTGGAGGCTGGACAGCAGCATGATCAGGTCACACCTTTTGTTTTTCTTTTGAAGTAGTAGCTGAATGTTGAGGAAGCAAGATTCAGCCTTGGTACCCTGAGTCAAAAGCTTCAATCACTAGTTCTCCAGATAAATGGAAAGAGACAGCAGACAGCCGCAATGTCTTATGGACAAATGCCTGAAAAATCTCACACTTTGTATGGTCATGGGTATGTCGCAAATAAAAAAGGCACTGTTCATGTCTGTCTTTCTGAGGAATCTGTCAACCACACTCACATTGTCCCTTTTTGGATTGGGGAAAGGAAGAGACCCCAAACAGGTACTAATCAGTAGAAGGCTTGGTACTAGAATCCACCTGATGAATGGCTTGCAGACCAAATCCAAATGCACCATTTGGACTTGAGGCAAAGTTCGGAGGATCAGGCACTCATACATCACATATGTACCTTACACCTTCCAAGTATGACATACATCTGATATACTGCTCCTAGAAGATATAAAGGATTTGGTATGCTAGTTAGATGTTTAGATAGTCTTGGCAGGATATAACAGGAGTAAGGAATATTGCAACAGTGATAAGAAAGGATATCAATAGGTGTTGGACACATGAAGCACAACAAACCATTGAGAATGTGCATATGCAGCAGCAGTAACAGAGCTTGAACAGCTCTCACAAGGGAGGAGGATATTCCACAACAGGAAATTTAGTCCATTACAGGTCTATATTACTTCATCAGGGAGTCATTTCAATGAAGCCGACTTCACTGACCCCAAGTCAGCTAAATGAATTTCTGCAAACGCTCACTACTGCAAAAGATATCACTAGGGAAAGGAAGCAATTGGCCAATAACACAACTTTGCCCTTTTCTCCACCATAGTGCAATCTCAGAGTTGGTATATTTATTTAGGGAGGTGCTGGGGGTGAAGCTCCCCACTTGGGTGGGTTTGATATATTGCGGTTTGTGTTCTGATGTGGTGTTGGCCAGGTGATTACTTTCCCAGGTTTTTTTTTTTATGGGTCCATTCGTGGAAATTCAGTTCCCTGATTTGGAATCGAATAAGTCACCTTCACTGAAATGACTTTTTGATGAAGTAATATAGACACTTCCACTACACAGGGGCAACACACACATTCCCTTTGAACAGAACTCTCACTGTTTGGGAACATGGACTGTCTGGGTTACTTGGGAAAGAATGAATGAGCTACAAGGCTCCCGCGTTGCCCAGGGATACATGGCCTGCACCCTGAGGAAAGAATGGGACACCTGTGTGCAGGTAGATGAGCCACTGGGCTTATTCTGCAGAAGGAAAATAATTATACTGTCATTCATTTATCTATCACACTGGAGAAAAAGTGAATAACAATTTCCAAAATACCTCGAAGTACAATCAGAACACGTTGTAGTCTGTCTTTATTGCAGAGTTTTTTTTTCCTGAGTAAATGAAGTAAATTATTATACCTGTGTAATAATGAAACATAGTACACTAGCCTTGTGCTTTTCTTAAATGTGGACTCCATTTTCTTGATCATCAGCAAAGATTTAAGTAAGAGTTTTGTTATTGGTATATAAGCAGTGCTAGTGGTAAAGTCTGCCAAACTGAAGGATTCTGGCTCATTTCTTGATATCTATGACATTTCCTGTCAGTAAGCAGTAGGTGAAGCTCCTGGTAGTCAGTCTGGAGAGGGATATAATGCAAGATAAAGTGAATCCAACTGGATGGCTGAGATGGATAAATGACTGTGTCATATAAGTTCAGATAAAATATAAAACATACTTACAGTAAGTGTTAAACAGGCAAGGGATCTGTACACAATGGGACATGGTACACTGTATGGCAAAACATAGGTTCGGCAGTAACAAAGTACTCCTTAATACCATTTTTTCCGTGTCCTATCATATAATCATCTCTTTCTGCACACTGTAATAGATGCAAATTATTAAATGCATTTAAGTCATTCACTGCATATCATTTTCTTCTTTCTAAAAGAGAATACAAAAATGTATGCATTCATCCTTTGTAGCTCGCTGCCAATCATCAGAAAGGGGGCACTGTGTTACTGAACAGAGGTCACAAAAGGCAAACTAAGTGCCTCTAGAATTAGCCAAACACATTTATTCAATAAACGGTTTCAGTCAATATCCCCCATTGACAACATCAACAGAAATCCATATGTAATTTTCAATCTTCAGTGTGAAAACAAAAGCACACTAGAACACAAAGTGTTGCAAGGATAAAAGGTGTAACCTCCTAGAGGGGATGCATCTGTCACATTATTTCTGCTTGGTGACATCTTGCATCTGTCTTGGATTTAGAAATATATGCTCACTAACCTCCCACAGGTACTTTGTCACCACTGTTTCACATCAGCCAACAATATTGACCCTGCCAGATGCTAAGGAATTAGCCAGATGTCATCAACACAAGTACCTGTCAGGAAAAATCTAAGAACACACTAACCTGCCAGTTCGTGTCCAGTCATGTATACTTTTTTACATCCCTGTAATGACACATCGAAAGCAGAGAACACAGAGTTCAGAGAATGATTCTGACAGCCTAGCGGTGGGTCTAAGGGTCGATATGGAGAAAGAGCAGCAGAGGGGCATTCTTCTCTGTACACTAAATATTGGAAATGGGTAGCATAGCAATTGGTAAGATACAGAAGCCCAGTACTTTGACAGTTTATTTGATGCAAGTATTTTTAATATGGAACAACAATTACAGTGAATTATCTTACACAATATGATTGCGCTACTGAGAAAGTAGCAAATAAGTTTTACAGCTGTTCTACTCTGAACATATAATCTGTGTATAAAACTAGATGAGGGCTGCCTCATTTGCATTCTGACATGAATCATGCACTTTTGGTCTGTGTGTGACAAAAGACAGGCAAACAGCCTGTTATTGCTGTGACTACAACTTTCACAGATGTAACACTACAAGTTCGCTGGGCAATCAAGAATACATCCTTAATTTCTTGCACATCTTTGGAACTATATAAACTGCATGCATGTATATTTATTTATCTAGTGATTATTAGGTTAAATACTTTATAGAAATTTATCTTCATGCTAGTGCCATTTAACCAAGAACTATGGTCTGGTACCAGCAGTGGTCACTGTAGCATACTGGTCAAGATCTAATGTTACTATAAAAGTCAAATTGAAACAATGAATTAAAAAAGAAGCACTTAGGATTTATGTATTTCATTTTTTATTAATCAGCTTATTTGTGTTTCTTACAGACAGGGGAGACCGTAGGATTTTTTGCAGTGAAAGCAAACTCAGAGGCCCCCCACCCAACCCCCCATGTAGCCATTCCAGTGTCCCATTACTTGGCCAGTTCTCCCCAGTTACCATAAACACTGTTCAAAACTCTCAGTGTGCACACTGTTTTGTGCTTTACTTCTACAATGATACCTGGATTTCATTTATAACTTTTATTTCAAATTGTATACAACAAATACTGATAGACATTTGCTAAACAAAGCAATAAGTCTTACAATGGAGAGAGACTTGGCATTAAAACTTGTCTACCTTTGAAACTCACATTTACTGAAACAGCATTGAAACCCACATTCAAAGAAAATTCATCTGGCCAATAGCAGGTTTAATTTACCTTTGGGCTATTCTCAATTCATAGGCCATTTACACACATTTTTAGGACCATGCAAAAGTTCTTTGATCTCTGATTGTATTAATTATTATATATAATTGAATTATACCCCTTGTATAATAGAGCCCCACGTGTTAGAGTGCGTTTTAAATTTATAGTTTTGAACATTTTTCCAGTAAGCAATGAAACAAAACATATGAACCAATAATGAAACTGCCAGATTCAAACATTTCAACCATAAAAGCCACTCAAACTTCTGTCATTACAATCCACCAATATCAGTCAATATGCACAATCTGTGCACAAGTAAAAGTCATCTGAATAATTCCACATTAAAAAGAGATCTGAAACTAATGAAAAGGTTGTTGCGAGAAAACAACTTTGTATTGCATTATTTCATCTACAAATCTTGAATAAATAGCCTATGTTACATTAAAAAAATGGTAAGCCAGTATATTGCAATAGGGAATGAGTGTCAAGCTGAAAAGCAGGTTCATAGTTTCTTGGCATCTCAACCAGAGGAGTGCATACACAGGACTACAGCACCTTACCCCCCTTGAAATACAAATCTGCATGCAATGGGAGTAGAACCTACAGCCCTCTGCATCAAAATGCAAGTATGCTACCTGCTGTACTACTGACACTGCTTTAAAGTTCCATAACCCAATAGTGATACCATTTGCTAAACAAAACAGTTGCACATTTTAAGCAGACTGAGCAGCAATAAACTTCTCTACCATTGAAGCTTACAATTCCTTCAAAATGCACTTGAAAATAAATTCCACCTGCTAACTCTAACTAGGTCATTTCACTCACACACACTTCCAACCTCTTAGTGCAGGAAATCTTGACAAAGCCTAAAATAAATAGGGACAGATTATAAATATTGCCCTCATGAACTTAGAAAACTGCTAGAACAACAGGATTTGTGTTGGTATGCATTTTTCTAAAGGATGCAGCATCTAAAACTCAAATGTCTATCATTATTTAGCAACTTCAATCCTTTTTAGGAGGAATAAGGGGCAAAAATCTGGACAATCTACAAAAACCTGGACAGCTGAGGGGTATGCTACCTCCCTCTTATACATACACACACACACACACACCATACCTCTAGGTCTCTTAGCACAAGAAATCTGGACAAAGCCTGTGATAATGTTGGGAACAAAGGCCCAAAACTAGGGACACATTTAGAAAGTAGTAGAATAAAAGGATTTGTGTTAGAATGCATTTTCTGAAGGATATGAAGTTTGAAACTCAAATGCATGTCATTATTTAGTAACTAATTCTTAGCTCATACCAATGATGTGTCAAAAAATAATTTTTATGAGGAACAGACCAAAAATATAAGGAAAAATCTGTACAATTGAAAGGTATGGCACATACATACATCCCCTTACCTCCTTAGAAAGTGGATAAAACAAGTTTTGCATTAGTATGTATTTTCTGAAGGATATGATGTCTAAAGCTCAAATGTCTGCCATTTTCTGACTTCATTCCTCAATGATTTGCCAGAAAAATTTTTTTATGAGAAATAAACCAAAAGTAAGGCAAAAATCTGGATAATTGTGAGGTATGAACCCCCCATCCCTTACACACACACACCTACCCCTACCTCCCTTTTACACACACAGACCTACCTGCTTCTTAGATGCACACAAACACACCCCTACCTTTACCCACATATTTCTTGTATACATGCATACACACCCCTACCTACTTCTTACATCCACGCATGCCTACCTACTTCTTACATACACACACCCCTCTTAAAACATTTAAAACACACACACACCTAACCTCTCACTTGTACATTTGTTTGCAATCCAAATGTCCTCTGGAATTCAAATTCCACGCAGGTGTGGAAAATGAAGATGTAAACCAATGGTTGCACAGACACAGAAGATGAAAATGGATCGCAAACACCTGCTGCATCGGTGCGAATGGACACAAAGGGCATTCTTAAAGAACAGCTCTCAAAAAAAAAAAAAAAAGGCAGCAGCAAAGGATGACATCTGGTTTGGCCCGGTAAATGCTCTGGTTGTTGCAATCAGCATCACCGCTATCTGGGAGAACAATGCAGACATCAACATGATGACCTGTATGGTACCACACTTATCTGCTTCACCAGGGGACATGAAAAACTCAGGAGATGCAGACAGATATGTAACATACGTATTTTATGCCATTTATTTTCTATGGTGTTATGTGTTGATCACTTAAGCTGAATAGCACTTTTATTTTACAGCTGCTGAGGAGCATCAGTTCAGTATGGTTGCCTGCTGTTAAAGGCAGGAGCATCTCACCAAGAGGAAAGTTGTGTATGAGTTGTATATCTTTCTTGTGTACAATTGCAATGCTGTACATGTCCTGAGTGCTCTTTAATTCTTCATCCACCACATGAAGGTCTATTTGTGGCAGAGGAGGTGGCACAACCACGCTTATCTTAGTGTCTGCTAACTGCTGTAGATGACACATTCTGATCCTCTATGCTTGCCCTCTTGTGATGGGGGGGTGAATGATCTTCAGATACTGGGAATGTAGGGGTTCAGTGCTACCATTTTGTTTTCAGTTTCCCAAGGGAGGAATGAAATTTCTTATTCTGAATCTTGTCATGGAGCTTCACTTGTGGTGCATCATCAGTAGCTGCAGATGTCAGTGGGAGTGGAGGTTTACTAGCAGATAGATACCTGCATTGGCAACTTGAGTATTTTAATAAATTATGTAATGGGACATCCCTATCCCCATCCTGTCCTTATGCCTCCATTTTGTGTTCCTGTTCATTCCTTGCCATTGTCCAGCCCTCCCCATCATCATTTGGCTAACCTCTGTCTGCTTAGGAAAATCCACTCCCCACCTAACCTTTGGTATGTTCACTACCCCTTTTAGTCTGTGTACTATGCTTGTTTGTCCTCATTTGCTATGGGTCTTTCTACTTCTATTCTTACTCAAGTCTATTCCTTGTTAACTTTTTTCCTATCCTTCTCCATTATGAAAAGTGAGATGTATGCCATAAAAACTACTCTTCATTCCCCCAGCCATTGTGCTTATTGCTTACCCTTGTGTTTTCCCTTTGCTTAATGGATTTCCCTTTCCTACCTATCCCTTCCCATCCCCATTTACATGATGAATGCATAGGACACTTTGATGTATATAACCACACTGTTATTCCACTACAGTGCAGACAGTGGACTAGTTCTGGTGGCCATAGCTGTCTCTAGTCCCTGGGTACAGTGGGACACACTCTGTCATATCATAGCATGTCTGTGCACTGCCTGGGTACAGTGAGATACTCATGGTCATGTCTCTGCATGTCTGAGTACAGCGGGACACTCATGTCAATGCATGTCTGGGTAAAGTGGGACACACTCATGTCACAGCATGTCTGTGTATTGCCTGGGTACAGTGGGACACTTGCTGTCATATCACAGAATGTCTGTGTACTGCCTGGTTACTGTGGGGCACTCTCATGTTACAGCATGTCTGTGTACTGCCTCGGTACAGTGGGGCACTCCCTGTCATGTCACAGCATGTCTGTGTACTGCCTGGGAACAAGGAGACACTCATTCTCATGTCATTGCATCTCATGTCATTGCATGTCTGGGTACAGTGGGACACTCACTGTCATGTCATACCATGTCTGCAATGGCAGCACACCATGTTAATTTTACTCATCTACATTGACAAGTGGCATTAGGCTTATTCTGGCACTAGCCTCTGCCTGTTACATCCACACTTAGATTTCAGTTATCACACATTAAGCCATAAATGTTTTAAACACCTCCATGAATCCTGGCAAAAAACTTAAAGCAAAAGAACATGACAGAGTTAGTAAAGCAGTATTTGTTGTTCACCATGCAAAAGCTTTAAAAGTGAGTAGTCTTACATGTATAATAAATATTGTACTTTTTGATGACCAAAGGGAAACAGTCATTTTTGACAATTTCTAAAAGTCCACTGTGAATAACTTTAAAATAAAGCATGACAGATATGTACTGTCAAGTCAGACATTGTTCAGTACTAATACATTTCTGATTAAATTGGAAAAATATGAAAACAATCATTTTGTATTACAAAAAAACATGGCTTGATTAAAACAAGCAGATGCAAGGCTAAAAATTGGAGCAACAGTTGTTAAGATTCTATCTTGATACAAAATGAAGGATTTTTCATTAACAATGCTTTATTTTAAATTGTGTAAGAAAAATGAAATCATATATTTTGTACTTGATGTGCATTTTTAACCATAAGTTCAATATTACACAAATCTACTTATTGTACAAATTAAAATCATATATAATCTGATCCATGGATTTCCTTGTACACATGCAAATTGTCAGCCACAAATATTGGCAAGTCTTCTCTAAAAAATGTTAACTATTCTTGGAAAATCTAACCATCATATGTATGCACAAATGAGAAGCACCTATACATGCATGCATTCGGGTTTATTTACACATTATAACTGGGTAAGTGGACTTTTATTTTATCATTTTCAGCTATGACCAGAGATCAAGACAGACATTACACAGTGGAAGGCAAATCACATTACATATCTGTTTAGCAAGTTACACGGTTCATGCAGATGATTATACACATGTATATACCAAACTGATGGCTTGTGGCCTTGAACCATTACAATATCAAAGCTAGACCAAAGAACAACATGATTATTAGTACATAATTATAAAACAACTGGATTAAAGATTAGTATCAAAATACAGAACTGCAATGAATGTCAAAGACGGTTTAAATTTAAGTAACGTTATTTCAACAGTAATAAACTGATTAGTGCCACAAGAAAGGTAATGCAGCAGGCAAGATCACATATGGACAAGACAAAAGATTTGTTCAGTAACCCTGCATATTAAAAGCATTTGTGTATGAATTACATTAAGCATTTCAAAACAGAGACTTAAATCTAAAAATTCTGAAAACCATCTCCTAGGTAAACAGTTCCACTTTAAGGAAAGCAGTTTCTCCTGTAAACTATATAAATACTGGCCTCTACAGAATGCAGGAAGCCACAAGTGTAGCAAAGGGATGCTGACAAGGACAATCAGTTATAAATATCCATATCATATCTATATCAATTTGTTATTTCTCAGTTTTTTTGAAACAAAGTTGAAACAGACAAGCCATGAAGCAAAAATCTTACTTTGCTTTGGCTACAGAAACTTCCTAAAGAAGTAGTTACCGTGAAGTTAGCGTAATTGCAGCTGCAAAGTTTAAGCTGCAAAAGTACACTACTTATTCAATTAAGGAGGGTCAATTGAGGGATAGGGGAGGTTAAATCAGTCACCCAGATTTTAAAATAAAAATTTTCATAAAACTGCAGTGGGATAAAGGGTCCAGCAAAGCATTAGAGCACTCAGTTAATTTCAGAGATGTGCCAAAAATAAATAAATAAAAATAAAAAGCATGTGTTTTGCCTTTGGTAATTTGGTGTAGACAGGTTCTTCTTTCAACTTTTCAGTCCGACTCCCTATCCGCAGGGTCAGCAGTTTATTGGCAGATTGGCAGTGGATTTTAGCAGCCCGCCAACCCACACGAGACCCACCACCCACCCAAGGCACACCCTTCACCCACCTACCTGCATGTCTTAAATGTCATTCAACCACAGGACCACACAGACAGAAGCAGAACCAGCTGCTCCAATGGTACCAGAACAAGAACAACTTGCTGTGAAGACATAACCACCAGGCATACACTAAATAGCAAAAGTCATTTTAGAGCATATTCTGCATTATGCAAGTTTTATTTTGCAATGCACCATTTAAATATAGATGATGTCTAGAAACATACTGAGAACAAAGTTAAAAGAAATATAAAGTATGATTAGAGGACCTGTGGAATGAATGAAATGAAAAAAATTGAAAATTCTAGATATGAACTATCCAATATGGAACTGAAAACTGAAAGTGAATGCACAAGGAAGTCAATGAAGTGAAATAGATGATCAATGATGCCAAGACGAGGATACTCATCCAAAAACAAGCAAGCCGAAAAACACAAGACAAAGTGAAAGAAGTGGCTGAATTGAGTGGCAGGAGGAGGATGAAAGATGTAGAGTCCCATTGGGCATGGCCTGAGGTAGAGATTGATAGTCTGAGAATCTGAGGAACAAATGAGTAGGGACTGAACATGACCATTGATGTGAAGAGTGGCACTATGTTGCATGCAAAGTCACATTGACTAGACATGCTGAGCTGAAAAGGAAAAAAACTGAAGCAAGGGGAAGGAAAAGGAAATAAAAAAGATGACCGCTGGAATCCTAGAAACTACCGGCAGACCTCTCCAAACACAAGTTATCAACTCCGGGGAGAGGAAGAAAGGGAGAAAAAACCGGCTCAAGCGGATGTAGGACACAAGATAGAGAGCCACAATTTGAAGCAATGAACCAAAAAAGCTGAAAATGAATTGATTATCTGTACCATAGCTTCTCAAAAGACACTCTTGTTCAGCCATGTCAAAACATATAACCAAAATAACAAAAAGAGCTACTGTCATTTGAGTCTCTGACTGAATAGAGGGTAGTTAAAGCACCATAGGCATTAAGATAACCATTCTGTACATGTATCAGGATGCCATTTTCTTAAAATACTCCATTTTTTATTTAATTGGATTACAGGATTATTGCTTGCTTTTTAGCGGTGCTTAGAAATGTGAATTAAATCATTTGGAGACATAACTGGCATTAAGCAGCAAGAAACCCCATGCAGGAGGGCATCTAAACCTCTGGCTGCTAAGGAGGGCCTCCAGTGAGATTCAGCCTTGCTGTGAATAGTGTTCTTTTATGCCCGGCTCCAGCAGTCAGACCTTTACTGCTGTGTGCCAAGGTTGCAATCCTGCATTTTTTTTTTTTTTTTTTTTTTTTTTTACTACTTCCTCCAGAGGGAGGTGACATCAAGTGAAAAGTTGCAATCCATCACACCCACTTCAGTGAAGTAAAGACCTGATTGGTGCAGCTATTCACCACACTTCGAGCTTTAAAAAAAAAAGTGTGTGCTGCAAGCTTTGGTTTAATGTTTTTAGTTATGTTTTTGTACCAGGATCAGGATGAGGATTTTTTTTTCATGGACAGCAACAAGGAGGTGGAAAAGGTTACAGACTTGATCATTGTTCGGGTAGGAAATTCTTCCTTCGTTAAATGCTCTTTTAATTCATCCACTCTAATGAGTTCAGGAAATTTACACTGTTAACTTCCAATGGGCAGAGCCTAAACCTTTTGACAGAATCAGATTATGTCTTCACATTTCAAACAATTGTTCACATCTCTGGAACCATAGGGTTATGAAAGTATAAATGGCAAGCTCTTCAGCGCAAACTATTTTTATAGTGGCAGTATTCTTTAGGTTTTTGGTCTTAAACTGAATTTTATAAGTCACAGTAAACACAGTAACTATTATATTTCAAATATTTTGTAAACTTAATATCTCATCAACCACTCAAGATGCACATACCCAGTCAGCAGCATTTTATTCATCTAGCTGAGAGCTTTCACATGAGGCTAAGGATTTCTGTCCGAGTTACTTGGTTGTTGAGATATTTAGAAAAATGAGAAAATGATATCTATAGAAATTAATATCATAAAAACAGTTAATATCTATTTATCTGCAATAGACAGAAGTCAAATATTAATGCAGTTGAGTTTGCCATTGTATCAGCTTTAATACGAAATCTTTTAAAACCTTGTACATAGCATGGTTTTGGAATTAATGCAAATATGAGCAAGCAATATTTGCCTCCTAGAGGCATTAGTAGAAGTTAACTGCAGATGTACATGCGGCATCACTCGGCTGCAATAAGTTAAGGGCAATTCTAAAAAAAGATGTGCAAAGCTGTTGTAAAAGATCTGCAAAACATGCCTTTCTAGGACAATTGAAAGGTCTATAGTCTGTTCTTGGTCACCAAGCATGAGTGAGTTGTCTGGAGCGGAGGATTAGCAACCCCAAATGTTTATTTGCTAAAGGTAAACTTTGTTCTCCCTTTGTGGGGGAGAAGTTGCAATTAGGCCTGCTACTACTACTACTACTGCTTTAAGTAGGGGGCTTTTACTTTGGTCTGTTCCCACATAACTGGATCTGGTGCAGGGGAAATTTTGTAATTGTGTATGTGGTGCCTGGAGCAGGGGAGTTTACAACAGAGTCTGCCATCTGTGGGAAAGAGCTTATAATTTAGTGTTTATGTCTCATAACTTCTCGATGTCCAAAAAATCACTGAGGAATGCATTTGATATTTTTCAGAGAAAGCATACTAAATGTAATACCCACTACTCTTGCAAGTTATTACTTCTAGTCTCTGAAAATGGCTATATAAAATCAATAGCTGAATTAGAGCCTCTTCTAGTTGTGTGTGTGTGTGTGTGTGTGTGTGTGTGTGTGCACGCATGTCAGTCAAATGGAAATTATGCACACTGTCCAGATATTTTGCCTCATGTTTTTTGGTCTGTTTTTTTATTCTTGGTCTGATCCCTATAAAACTTATAGTTTTCCTGCAAACTCTACAGGATACAGCTTCAGACTTCATATCCTTCAGAAAATATATGATAATGAAGTACCTGTTATTTTACCAGCTTTAAAAATGTATGAAAGCAATATTTAAAAGATGTCCTTGAATGTGGGCGTTTGCAGTGTGTGTGGGTATGCTGAACAGGTTAGAATCAACCAGAACATCCACTTTTCTTCTATTTTTGGTCTTTAACTTAATATTTGTGTCTGGTCCCCATAAAACATTTTTAAAGTTTGTAAAAGTAATATTTGAACTCTATCCCTGATTTGGAACTCATTTGTATGTGCTTGTATGTGTGCATGCTTGAGAGCAAAGGGGTAGAATCCTGTATAATGTCCAGATTTTTTTGGTTTTGTATTTTTGGTATGGTCCCCATTCAGAAAATCATACTAATGCAATATCTAGCATTCTTGTAGACTTGAATTTTGTTCTGTGTGTCATACCTCTGAACTGTCCAGATTTTCACAGGATGTCCAGATTTCTGTCTTATATTCTTGGCCTGTTCCTCATAAAATGTCTGGTTTTGGCAAAACACTGTGGACAGAAGTCACTAAATAATGACAAATTTAAGTTTCAGACTTCATGTCCCTTAGAAAAATACTTGCTAACACAAAAACTGTTATTCTAGCAACTAAGTTATTAGAGTAATATTTAAAACCTGTCCCTACATTTGGTCCTTTCTTCCCCCATTATTTTAGGCTTTGTCCATCCAGATTTTTTGCACTAAGGTTGACAAGTGTGTGTGTGTGTATGTGTGTGTGTGTGTGTGTGTGTGTGTGTGTGTGTGTGTGTGTGTGTGTGTATATTATATATATATATATATATATATATATATATATATATATATATATATATATATATATAGATATATATATATATGTATATATAAAGTGAGGAAATGCTACAAAATGTCCAGATCTTTGCTTCATGCTTTGGGTCTGTTGATTTATACTGTTGGTCTCTTTCCCATAAAACCTGTGGTTTTCTTGAAAAAAAATCATTGAGAACTGATTTTTCAGACCTGATGCAAAACTGTTATAGCAATTTTCTTTCTTTATAAGGCAAAACCTTTCAAATCTGTCCCTGATCTGCACCTTTGTCCCCACCCCCAATTCATTTTAGTTTTATCTAGAACTTTTTACACAAAGAAGTTAAGTTAAGATGTATGCTGGAAGAACTAGCTAAAGTGATTTGCTGAAAGCCACACAACAGGCATAGGATGGTGGAAGAAATGAAATGTAATACCCTGGGCACAGCTCATAATCAGCTCAGAGCTTTAGTCATCTCAGTTAACTGGCAGACTGTTCCAGTGATTTTTTTATTCAGTTTAATTATTATTCATTTATTATTATTATTATTTTTTATTCAGTTTAATTCAGTTTTAATGTTTTTGCCAAGAGATTGAGAGGTATGGGGGCAGTATAAATTGTATCTGTATGAGTTTTTGGTTTTTAGAGTGGGGGAAAATGAGTTGGAGGTGGGTACTATGAACTTAATATGCAGTTCTTTGCTGTGCAAAAGAAATCTGTATTCTACGGTGTAAGCAAAGCTAACTTTTAAGCATTCTATTTATTCCTTTTCCCTATTGCATATTGCTGGCCACATTTTGGTTATGCCGTGCCACTGTCTTATTTACTTTTTGGCTATGATGCATTATTGCGTATCTGTTAGAAAAATATGCATCAATGTGTGTATGCTTAATGCCAAATTAATAATCAAGTATTTTAATACGCTTTTCATTCTATTTTTCATGCACTGTGAGTTTCATATGAGACTGAAAAGGATGCTTTTTGAAAACTGCAGTATGCTTTCTGAAACTTGCAAGTTGCCCTCTGACCTAGTAACTGCTAGCACAGCAATATTCTTGTTTATGCCTTGTGGATATGTACTTGAGAAGCAGGTGTTTATCTGCTAGGTCAGAGGTGAATGAATGAACAATGCCTTATGTTATAAATGTAATGATTCTGGACAAACAGCTTTGCCCAGAGGATGGGAACCTCTGCAGCTGTAGTAATTTAGAAATAAAGTAGACAAAGCATTATTAGAGAAATGAACTGCTAGCATTGTGCTTGATTTAGCCGTAGTATCTTGAATGTAACATAACATGTATCTAACTGAGAGTAACCAAGGCCATGTTGTTTTCCTCAGGAAGTTTCACATAAAAATTGTTAAATCAGTAGAAATTCATGGGAAAGATGGTCAGCAGATGATGATGAAAAAGGTGGAAATCTGTTATGGCATGGTAGGACAGGATTAATTTGAGAATGTATAAAAATGAAAGTATTTCCTGTTTCTGGTTAGACAAACTCTGTATTAGCACATTTTTGTCTCCTTGCAGCAAGATTAAAGTGCCTTAACCTGAACCTACCGTGTTTTGATAATTTTTAAAGTATACTTTTCCTTTGACAGATTGGTCCTTCGGACTGGAACGTACCTCTCGCTCTAGGCCTAGGTCAGAATTGGGCCCGGTGGCAGGCATCCTTACGGAGAAGAGGCCAAATCGGCTCTTCTGTTTTGAAAGACCTCCGACTGAATTGTCGTTTGAAAGAGGCCAGCCACTGTTTCTGATCTGGGATTGGAGGACGAGTCAACGATCCGGTGGATCAACTCATGGAGGGTCAGGTAAGGAGGAATTACATTATTTCTGTTTTAAGATCAGGGACTAAGTACAGAACTGTTTTTTGTCAGGTAGATTTGCATGTGCAGATCAGGGACAGAAAAAGGGGTTACTGTTTTTTTGTCATAGATCAGGGAAACAGAATAGGTAGGCAGTTATTCTAGATAAACTGTGAAACGGTATAGATTTGTGGTACCACGTGAAAGAAAGGGTTACGTAACAATTTACAGCTTAGCTAAGACAGCAATGGGAAATCAGTGCACAAAAGGTTTCCGGGACACGCCCCTAACTGAAGACGCGAAGTATATGCAATTACAGCGTGCCGATAATGTTAAGTACTACACCAAATGGGTTGATAAGTATAAATTCGAGGGTAATTTAGATAAACTTGCACTTATGAAACTTGTAAAACAGTTAAAAATAGACGTGAAAGGTCAACTAAAAAAGCAAAGACAATTAGGAGTCCCTCGGGCACATAGGTGGCTTGAGGAAGCAAATCACAGGGAGCAGAGAATTAAAAATACAAAGAATGTTCTTAGACAAAGAAGACAATAACTTAGTAATAGCAACAGCCCCTCCTTCGCCCCCTCCGCTTCCGTTACCAGAATATGAAGTGAGTGGACGAGCTGATCCACCTCCGCTATATCCAGCTGTCCCTGCAAAAGCACAGCCGTTTGTCAGGGATCCTATCGAGACCAGGTATCGAACACGCGACTTGAGGAGGGAGATTGAATTAAATGAATTAAATAGAAAATCACAGGCTATGAGTGAAGAAGAGATATGTCCACTCATAGAAGTACCGAATCCTCAGGCAGGACAGGATCCAACTCTCTTAGTTTATAGACCGTGGACACCGGAAGATATCCAGAAAGTCACGGAAGGTATTCCCCACCTAAAAGTGGATTTTAGAAAATTTTTAGAAGACTTACAGGGTATGAGATTAAGTTACCATTTAAATGGAGAGGAAGTAGAAAAAGTAGTTAGACAAATTGTGGGTCCAGATTGGCACATGATCAGTGGCAACTGGAATCCTCGTGACACACAACTTAGACCACTCCCACATACTAATGCAGAACTGGATGGCAGAGTAAAAGGTCTGACAGACCGAATCTCTGAAAAGTGGAAGCCTAGGGCTGATTGGACTTGCATTAATCAATGCATTCAACAGAAAGGTGAAGCAGTTGATAGATATTATGCTAGACTGTTGAGTGTTTTAATAATCACTGAGGAATGCAGATACCAGAAAATCAGACACAAGATTCCTCATATGAACAACAGTTAAAGAATGCATTCTTGAAGGGTAGTATAACTCCCATTAGTAGCTTTATTATGAAGCATATGGTAGATCATCGAACAAGTAGACTACAGCCATTACTTGAATATGCTAGACATGCAGAAAGACATTTTAATAGTAAAAAGAAAAAGAAAACTCAAGTATTTTCAGCAGAAGATGGGTCAGAAGTATTTGTAGTACAAACTGGGAAAAAGGGTAAGAAAAATACCAAGGGAAACAAACAATCTGACAAATGATCAGAAGATTTCGAAGAAAGAAAGAAAAAGGGTGAATGTTTTAAGTGCAGGAAAAAAGGACATTTAGCGAGGGATTGCAGGCTAAACAAGAAGGCGACTACAGAAAATAAGGAGGATGAGGAATGACTATATGATAGTCAGGAATCATTGGAAGAGAGTAAGCAGGGAAAGGCAAGTGCAGATATGATAGCAGGAGTAGAGGATGTGACACAAGGGGTAGATGATGTATATGAATTCACAAACATAGAAGAAGATGAAATTTTAGACTTAGCTCTTTTGAGCTTAGAGCTTTACTTAGCAGACAAAACCGGAAGTGACGCTTCTGGTAGAGGGGAGGGAAGTTAAATTTTTGTGCGACTCAGGGGTTTCATGGACCCTGATACACCCTTCCAAGTTACCGGAAGATACAGAATCACCAGATTATATACTAGTGAAAGCAGCCAATGGACAGCTGTATCGGGAGCCACTCTCCCATGACATAACAATAACAGACCCCGTTTCAGGAATGACCCAGAAAAGTAAAATTGTAGTTTCTGCAAAATGCCCAGTAAATCTTTTGGGTAGAGATTTGATGCAGATATTTGGCATAGCCGTAGTTCCAACCATGCAGGGTATGGAAGCACAGTGACAAATGGATACTTTTGTAGTGCGACTGGAGGGTGAAACATATTATTGGTACAGCCAGGACTTAGTTACGACTGGTCCAGGGGCAGTAACCGAAGAACTGATGAACGTAGCCATCAGCAAGTGCCCCTCCCTCAACATTGACAAACAGCATTTGTTGCATTGTACTCTATATTACTGTAATAGACCAGGACCTGATAAAGATTATGAACAGGAATTGTTTCAGAACCATGCAAACAGGCTAGTATTGCGAAATTTGTACTGGGATGCAGAGGGGAACAGTGTAGCATGCTGTTCATTGCCCCAGGAATTTTTAGCACTTTACAAATCTAATCGACTGCCACATGTTAGTTTAACTAACAATAAAACTTTGAAATGGGCAGACTTAGGTGAAAAAGTCACAAGGTGGGAAAAGCAGACGGAATTAGAGCTCTCCGAACAAGGAGTATAGAAACAGAAATTGAATTGGATTACACACACACCCAGCTGTACACTCACAGGCTAGCGAGAATAGCTGAGCATTACTCTTATTGGAAGAAGAGGAAAAAGCCTTGCGAGACATACCAGACATTCTCTGGTCAGCAGGGAAATCAGATGTAGGACTAATACGAAACAGCAGGACCAGTTACCATAGTGCCAAAGTCCGCTTTTAGACCCCAGAAAAGACAGTATCCCTTGAGAAAGGATGCAGAGGTAGGAATCAAACCCATCATAGCAGTCTTAATAGAATCCCCTGATTCACCATGTAACACACCTTTATTTCCTGTCAAGAAAGCAAACGGGGAATGGCGTATGGTCCAAGACTTACAAGCAGTGAACAATGCAGTTATACCCAGAGCACCAACGGTGCCAGATCCACACACCTTACTGAATGATTTAAAGCCAGAACAGAAATACTTTTCAGTGGTAGACATAAGTAATGCATTTTTCTCTATACCGATACACCCTGACAGCCAGTATTGGTTTGCATTTACATTTCAGGGAAAGCGGTACACATATACAAGATTACCACAGGGATATTGTGAAAGTCCAACAATATTTGCACAGGAAATGGCAAGCAACCTGATGGGATTTATCCCACCAAAAGGTAGTCAGATTTTACTTTATGTAGACGACATTCTGCTGGCAGCCCCCACCCAGCAAGAATGCAAAGAGGACATGATAGCTTTATTACAATTTTTAGCTACTCAAGGTCACAAAGTAAACAAAGACAAGCTACAGCTTTGGAGAAAACAAGTTAAGTACTTGGGATATGTAATATCCAAAGAAGGTAGAATATTAGATGAAGACAGAAAAACAGCAATTTTACAAGCACCTAGACCAACTACCAAGAAGGAAATGATGTCCTTCCTGGGAACTACTAATTTCTGTCAGAGTTGGATACCGAACTATGCTTTGAAATCTGCTCCACTAGCCGATTTAATATTTACAAAGCCGATGGCAGCACAGGATTTATTACAATGGACACCTGAAGCAGAAGCAGCTTTCTGTAAGCTGAAACAACTGATAGCATCATCCTTAGTTCTAGGATTACCAAACTATCACAAGCAATTTATTCAAACTGTAGATTGTAAGCAAGGTTATATGACATCAGTATTGACACAGCAACATGGGGACAAACAACGCCCCATAGCTTACTATTCATCATAGTTAGACCCAGTGGCGCGATCCCTGCCCCACTGTGTACAAGCAGTAGTTGTAGCTGCAATGGCAGTGCAGGCTTCAGCCTCAGTAGTGCTATTCCACCCTCTCACATTGAGAGTGCCTCATGCAGTCGCAATTATTTTACTGCAAAAAAAAGTAGCATATCTTTCTCCAGCTAGGCATCTTTCCTGTATGACCATACTGTTGAGCCAACCTCATATGACAATTGAACGATGCACAACTCTGAATCCGCCAACTTTGCTTCCAACCCCTGCAGACGACAAACCACACTACTGCCTGCAGGAGATTGAGCAAAAGACATTACCTAGACAAGACCTTACGGATGTTCCCTTGGATGATGCCGAGGTGACATGCTATGTGGACGGCTCATGCAGGAGGGGTCCTACAGGACAGAACCTAGTGGGGTATGCAGTCATTTCTGATACTGCAACTTTAGAAGCAAAATCTTTAACACACAACTTATCTGCACAAGTGGCAGAATTGATTGCCTTAACAAGGGCATGTACCTTAGCACAAGGTAAGAAAGTGAACATTTATACTGACAGTCAGTATGCTTTTTCTACTGTACACATTTTTGCGCAACAGTGGAAAAATAGAGGAATGATAACATCTACTGGTAAACCGATCAATCATGCGCAACTTATTTTAGACTTGTTAGATTCAATTCAGTTACCTAAAAAGTAGCTATTTGCAAATGCATAGCTCATACGAAACAACAGGACAGGATTTCAAAAGATAATGCACGGGCTGATACAACTGCAAAGCAGGCAGTCTCAGCCACAGAAACTTCTCTTTTGAGTGAAAAATTACAACCCTCTGAGACTTTAGATTTAGAAATGTTAAAAACAATGCAGACACTTACTACAAATATTGAAAAACAGAAGTGGATAAAACGAGGAGCAATCCTCAAAAAGGGACTGTACATCTCCAAGGAAAAGAAACTGATTTTGCCATCTAATTTGTTTAGATATGCAGTGTTGTTGAGCCATGGACAGAGCCATGTCTCAACAGGGGGGATGGTACAGTTAGTGAATAGAGTATTTACAACCTATGGATTTACCAATTATACAAAAAAATTTTGTGCAGCATGCCATGTTTGTAACAAGCATCATGCACAAGGGGCGTTGAAGCCTAAGCAAGGGAATTTTCCTACACCACCGTATTCGTTCCATACTATTTGTATGGATTTCATAGAATTGAATAAATGTGAAAATAAGAAGTATTACCTTGTTATTATAGACATGTTTTCCAAATGGGTAGAAGCATTTCCAACTAAAATTCCAGATGCAGCTACTGTTGCAAAGGTCCTTGTTAAAGAAATTATACCCAGATTTGGTATACCGGAAAAGATTTATAGTGATAACGGGACACATTTTGTGAACCAAACGATTCAGCAACTTAGTCGCTATTTTGGGATATCATTAAAGAACCACTGCGCTTATCACCCCCAGTCTGCAGGGCTAGTAGAGAGGCACAATGGGGTGTTGAAGAACAAACATAGGAAGTTGATAGCAGAGACACAGAAAAACTGGTTGCACTGTTTGCCTTTAGCACTGTTGAGTATGAGAACTGTTCCAAATGTGAAGGGATTAACTCCTTTTGAAACTTTGTTTGGGAGGGCATATTATACACCTCAGTGGAAACCTCTCATGTCTACAGAGCAGGAGGCTGACAGTTCACTTGCAGGGTATATGTGGCGATTTTTGAATAACAAACTTTTGCAGTTAAATTCTGTTTCAAATAAAGAGCAACCAAAATCAGAAGCACCAGTAGCCCCAGGCACCTGGGTCTGGGTGAAGATTGTGAAGCGAAAGAATTGGAGTTCTCCGAAGTGGGAAGGTCCATACCAAGTACTACTGTCGACACCCACTGCAGTCAAGATCGCAGAGCGAGCTTCCTGGATTCATTTGACATACTGTAAACTGGTTAAAAACTTTGAACTGGACAAAAACTTTGTTACTGTTGCACAACAAGAACAAAATGGCCAGGTACAGAGTGAGTAGAGACATTGAGCAACCTCAGAAAACTTGTATGATAATTTTTATTGCAATATTAATCACACTGTTCTTTTTGTTGTGGCCACTCCTTTTTCCTGCCACAAAGGTTGAACTGATTAGATGTAATGAACCAAACAGACTGGCATCCGAACTTTAACACTTATCAGGCAATTACACGTGTGTACGCAGAGACTTTTAATGTTTCGAACTGCTGGGTCTGTACGGCCATACCAACAGCATACGGGGGTTTATTAATGACTGCTATCCCCTTTGGGGTCAATGAGACCTGGGAAAATCTGGTTTTTGACACAGTTGCTATTAAAGCACATGATAAAGTAGCGCTGTATTTGCCTGTGACACAAAAAGGAATTGTATGTCTATAAAAATGATACCATCCAAGTGTGATGGAGCAAGTGTAATGTTACAGTACAGTATAAATGTTATAGAAAACCAAATTACTTGAGTGGATGTTGTAGTACAGATTATGACTCATTTTTGAAATCTATGCATAAGACTCTTGATCAGGTACAACACAATCCTGTACTTTTCAAACAGTTATCTGTAATAGATAGGAAAATGTTTCATACAGGGCAGTCATTTCATAACAAAGTAATAACTAAGGTAGAAGACTGTTATTTTGTGTGTGGTAAAAAAGCATATAAATGGTTACCTGAGAATTGGTCTGGCAGTTGTTTTTTGGGGTACCTGGTCCCGGCCATCTGACACACTGCAGCTTTGCCTCAGGGAAGTATTCGAAATACTCGAGACGTAACCAAAATGACTTAAGAAACCTGAGAATCCAGTGGGACGAATTAAAGCAGGCTGGAAAGACCATCGTGATGTGGGAACCAAACTTGTGCACATGGACTTGAGTGATGCTGTTATATCCTGGGCAGGTATATCACCTATGTATGGCAGAGTTAAATCAATATGGGAGCTGCGAAAACTGTCCAAACTTCTCGAAGTAATGAGTAATGCGACTTTTTCTGCTCTTGAACTGATAACTGATTAACTGAATGCCATGAGAACTATAGTGCTCCAAAACTGAATGGCTCTTGACTTCACCCTAGCTGCGAGAGGCGGAACTTGCGCTTTAATCAAAGAAGAATGCTGTGCATTTATTCCAGACCATCAGCATGAGATTAACGATCATCGAGGTGATTCAGCAAGTGTCGGCCATGACCAAGCCAGGCCCAAACCCTCTGACAGACTTTTTCCAGAATGCCTTTGGGGGGGTGGGGCTCCATTTTTATGAACATACTGATTGCTATTGGGGTAGGATTACTCCTAATAGGAGTTTGTATTTGTTGTGGAATCCCCTGCATGAAGAGATTAATTAAAGAATTCATAGATATATCCATATCTGAAACTATGCATCAAAGTACTGAATTTGAAGAGCTGCTAGAATGCAAAACACTTTCATAAAAGTTTAAACTGAATGACTTTCTTAACTGCAAATCCTGAATGGAAGAGGTTAGGAAAAGAAGCAAACTGTTTATTCTTTTTTGAAAATAGAATAAAAAAGTATTAACAGGAGGGAAATGTTAGAAAAATATGTATTAATGTGTATATGCTTAATGCCAAATTAATAATCAAGTATTTTAATACACTTTTCATTCTATTTTTCATGCACTGTGAGTTTCATATGAGACTGAAAAAGACACTTTTTGAAAACTGCAGTATGCTTTCTGAAACTTGCAAGTTGCCCTCTGACCTGGTAACTGCTAGCACAGCAATATTCTTGTTTATGCCTTGTGGAAATGTACTTGAGAAGCAGGTATTTATCTGCTAGGTGAATGAATGAACAATGTCTTGTTATAAATGTAATGATTCTAGACAAACAGCTTTGTCCAGATGATGGGAACCTCTGCAGCTCTAGTAATTTAGAGATAAAGTAGACAAAGGATTATTAGAGAAATTAACTGCTAGCATTGTGCTTGATTTAGCCGTAGTATCTTGAATGTAACATAACATGTATCTAACTGAGAGTAACCAATGCCATGTTGTTTTCCTGAGGAAGTTTCACATAAAAATTGTTAAATCAGCAGAAATTCATGGGAAAGATGGTCAGCAGATGATGATGAAAAAGGTGGAAATCTGTTACGTCAGCATGGTAGAGCAGGATTAATTTGAGAATGTATAAAAATGAAAGTATTTCCTGTTTCTGGTTAGACAAACTCTGTATTAGCACGTTTTTGTCTCCTTGCTGCAAGATTAATGTGCCTTAACCGGAACCTACCGTGTTTTGATCATTTTTAAAGTATACTTTTCCTTTGACAGTATCATTGTTTGCTTGCTTATGGCTTCTCTGTGAAATGATTTTGTGGGTTACATGGCTCTAGTAGTTATAAATCTGTTTTGGAAATCAAATACCCATGACATACATAGTCAATATGACTAAAATTGTTTGGTATGGTGGCAGTCTGGATTTAGTGTCCAAACTCTGCTTGAGGAGGGAAATGATATGCATTATGCAGGTGGAGAGGGGCCTGACTGAATGCCATTGGTCTTTGGTTTGTGCTTATAGGGCCATTAAGTGCACATTTTCAAGCACCAATTTATGAATGATGCTGTTTTTTTGTGTCAGTTTGGTTTGCTCCTTATAGCTGTATTAAGTTACTTTGTAGTCTGTGTGCTTTGTGCATACATAACAAATATGAAACCTACTCACCTCCTTTCTTTGTATGTGCTGTATAACCAATCTGAAACAGATCTATTTTTGTTCTTCCAGGATATAAAATTCCAGTACTATACTGCTAGGTTTTTCTAATGGTCAAAGGTTGTAAGAGAGGCTCAAAGTTGGTAATCATGGCAATGTTTTATGTGCTGTACATTACCCTGTAACTGGGCATGCAATTTTTAAATAGTAGTACTGTACTAATGCATTGCAGTATGTCATCCTTTAGGAAATTCAACTGCCATATTCCCATCATTCAGGAAGGAAAGGCTGTAGTTGGCTAATGACGACATCTGTATTTTTATTGCACAAAAGCGGACTTATAGAAGTGATTAGAGGAGATATAAAGTTGTACTCTTGGAAACACGACATTAGTGTAAAATGCAACAATGGCTTATAAATGTATCTGGCTGGAGTCTGAAATACAGTGTAGTGAGAAGATGACAATTCACTGCTCAGATAATGATTTTTGCATTTTCATTGAAATTAATTGAATCGGTTAGTGTGGTGATATTTTATAGTGAAAGGTTTGTCATGTTAACATTTACTGATCTCTACCTTTGTGCCTGCAGTGAAATACAAGTGTGGACATACCATTTTGCATTCTCTTCTGTTGTCTGCAGCACAGTTTGTCCTACTAATCACTGTTATGTTGGTCCATTTTTTTTCTGCCTGTACCTGGATAGTAACAGATGTCACTTTTTAGAAGAGGGTGACCCATTTTTCTGGTGTAGAATACTTTACTCGCTCTGCCTGCTTTTCAGTTTTTCTGTGTGGCTTACAGTTTCTGCATTTAGGTCACTTGCCAGAGTTGCACATAATTTTTTTTGTGCCTACACTGCACTAGTTAACTAATGTCAACTGACTACTTTTCTTGTTGGTTGTGGGTTGCACCATGGGTTGTTTCTCTCTCGTGTGTGTGTGTGGGGAGAGGTATTTCTGTTGTGCGGGTAGGAGGTTGTCTGTGGGAGTGGTTACCTTGATGTTGGACAGAGGCTTGTTGTAATACAGCAATAAGGCTACTAAATGCCACTTCTCTACATTTGTGTGTTGGGCATCTGTCATGTGTGGGCATGTATGTAACTGGCTACCTTAATGTGATATAGAGGCCTTTGTAATAAAACCTGGCAGTGTGTGAGTGTAGTCCACAGACCTGGCTACTTTTATGTGATACAGCTAATGACACTGCAACTCTAAGTCTATCTGTAATGATTTGAGTGTACTTTACAGGATTATGAATGGGTCACTGAAAATAACTTATGTATTCAGGAGATGGTTGCCAAAAAAAACCTCAACAACAAAGTGTGAGAGGAGAATCTCGCATCTACGTTAACACCACATAGTAGGTTAAGAGCAGAGATCAAATCATAATTCTTTGTAGTGCACGGAGCTTTACCTGCTCCATGTACTACTAGTTAAAGGGAAAAAAATGCTAAGTGTTTTACCAGCTTTCACAGTTATAAAGCACTTAGTGAGACCTGTCAGAAAGACAGTATAAGAGACTCTGTTAAGTCAGAAAAAGTCAGCGACACATTACTGGTACTGACAGCAGGCAGAAACAATTTTTTTTTTATTGTGCCACTGTCATTTGCTGGTCAGTACTGACAGGTTTAATTGCTTAGCATGATATCTGATATTAACAATAGAGTCAGGGGTGTTTAACATTTGTAAGGTCAGGTCTTGCACTACAGAAGTGCTTAAATTATTTCCTTTTTGCAAATATCAGAATGTAAATCACCAGACTCCATACACTACATCATTTTTATACCATGTGGTATACAGTGGTTACTAAAGAGGTGCTTGGGGTGAGCTGAATGGGAAGGGGGCAATGAATAGCAATAACACAGTGACACGAAGTTTTCAAGGAAGGGGGCCATGACTTGAAATTTGCCAGGGTCCCCAAAATGCTAGCACTGTTTGAAGAGATGGGAAAAAGACTCTACGTCACTAGGATATTTTTTGTAAATTCACAGAAATGAGGGAGTTTGCCAAAAGGTAGAAAGAGACTGACGATGTGCCAAAGGGCTAAAAGGTAAATACGACAGCCTTTCTTAAACAAAGACCGTCTTCAAGGAGGCACCCAAACTTATTAGGAAGATATGGGGATTTTTACAACGCACTCAGCAGAGATGCTATGAAAATTACAGATAATGGAAAGATTAGGAAATATGATGGGTAACTGGTTAGACAACGAGTTTAAAGACTTTGTGGCAAAAAAGAGAAGTTAATGGGCTGTTTCACTGAAAAGTCATGGGGTTTTTCAACAAAAAAAATGGGATGCCTTAGGGGAGCCATTGAGATGACAAATAGTGCCAGGAAATTTGTAAGGCTGCTACGGAACTTTTGCTGCAGAAGCTAGAAGAGCTTTACCTTGGTCATTTAATTTCCATCCTTAAAGTCCTTATCCAGTTAAGAGAGGAGCAAAGACATATGCCATCACCTATAACTTTCCATCTACGCTTTGTTGGTCTATATTTGGCTTTAAGATCCCTTATCACGGAGGGAGAGAAATGAATTTTTGCAAAGCAGAAACAAATGAGAGCAAGAGTAAATGAAACACCGGTCAGTAGAAGGAAGTTTGGGGTGCATTTAATATGCCTTCAACAATTCATATGGAAATTTGTTTCTGGTCTTTATCAACTGCAAAGGCATTTTTTTTTTTTTTTTTTTACTACTGCTGTTTTGCTGTAATTACACTGTTATGTAAAATGGGATTTCTGACTCCAAATTATGTTTTTTTTTTTTTTTTTTTTTTACTTTAACTGCATCATTGTTGTTCTATTTAAGTTTTAAAACCTGTATTTATGTGATGTATGCTGTGCAGTTGTTCAATTGTTTACTGTTTCTGGCATCTTCTGATGATGTCATAATGGGGAAAACAATATGTAGTTAAATACCTCAAGATATTGAACTGAAGGGAATCTCGCAATGTTATGAACAGCTATCGATATTCTAAAAACATTCTTTACTAATTTTCATTCGTTGTTCTGAGCACAGCCAAAACTTACCTGATGACTTCATGGTACAACTGAGTCTGATTTTCTCTTTCACAGCAGAAGCTCCACCTTTATGACAGACTTTGTACTACTAGAAGGGAGCAAGGTCTAAAATATAAATAGGGTAGCATGGGTATGAAGCAGTCAGGTGCTTGATCTGCAAGGTGGCATAGTAGTAGCATTTTCCACGTCCAAGAAAAAGGGATGGACTTGCAGTGCAATTAGCCCACAAGGGGATTAAATCAATTTTTGTAAGCAGAGCGCTATGAACTATACCCAAAAACAGTTTGAACAATGACTCATACTATACCAAATTCTGCATAGTCTTAGGCTCTCCCTCTAACTACTTAGTCCTGCTGTACTGCTCAACCTCTGTCAATCAACAAGTAGCATACTAGCCTTTTGTGCTGGAATATCAGAATGTTGTAGGTTCTATTCCCACTCCTGATGGCTGGATTGCCGATATTGCAGTGCAGCATTTGTGGTCACTGCACTCTTGATTCTGCCATCCTTTGGATGAGATCTTTAACAGAAATCTCCTCTGCTTGAGTTGATGGAAGCTCAGGTAGATGTAAAAGAACCCATGGCACTTACTGAAAAGATTTTGTTCTTTATATACTCATCCATATTATAATCATCCTTATACTCTCTTCTATATAAATATTAAATTCAAAGATTTTTCCTCATAAATATATACTCCGATAAAATCAATACATATCTATACAAATATATACATATCTCTAGTAAAATCAATATTTTAAATATTCCATCTCCTTTATCTTAGTTTTATCTTATCTATAATTTCCTTGTCATTTCAAATTTTATTAACATTTCCCTTACTCTAGCCTGCTGTATTTGATATATACATGTCATTACTATTCTATCTTTGTTATGAGCTACCCTAATTCCTTCTGAAGCCATCCTTAAATATTTCCTGTCTATTTTTAAAATCACTCCAATCCTTCACACTTAAATTTTACCCATTATCTTTTAACTCTCATACATGCTAAAAACATTCACTTTCTTACTCCCCACATTCTAAACACTTTCTATATATTTTATCTCTGCTTTCACTGCCAACTTTTTAATTACAACCCCCCATAACAAATACCTTACAACTGCCTAATCCATAAATATTTTTTCTTATGGTTAATAGCTTCTTTTACTTCATTTAAATTTTCCCAAGGATACTCAGAATATTATGACAGAGAAATTTTCTTACCAACCTTTTCTTTCTCTTCCATATTCTTTATATCTATTTTCTAGCCCATGACTGTCTTCATTTCTATACCTTCTCCTTTTAACATGATTATTTTTTGCTTATTTTCTTTTAATTCCAATCACAATTCTTTATTCTTTTCATTTATCCATATTCCTATAATTCATTTCCTAACTCTCTCTTCCAACATCTGATACAACACTAAAGAGGCTAAAAATGGGCTTTTCTTTTAACCCTAACTCCTTATATTTCTATGTTATATATTGCTACACTCCTGACTGGATTCAAACCTGACCCTCCACCACACAGAAGGAAACAAAGATCTCGACTCCAGACAACTTCATAGAAACTAATTATCCTAGTTTTCCTGAAACATGCTCTTTCCTTAAATTCAGTTTTTTTTAAACTTAAAACATTTCCATAAAACATTGTCTTTTTTTTTGCAACATATCTAACTATTGAAATTTCATAGTTTTGTAACTTCCAAAATGTATGCCTAAAATCTTTGTATTAAAATATCACGTTCCTTTATTATTTCACCAAACCATCTGCATTTTCATTTTCAAACCTACACCATCTAATAATTTTCAGCTAATTTAATAACTCACGTCATCCACTTTATATTTTCTGAAAGTCTACTATATCAGCGTATACCATCAACAGTCTGTCAGTTCCATCTTTATACAAAAATTTAGCACCACTCATTATTTATACACTTCATTTATGAGAACATTCATACACATTACAAAAATCAAACTACTCACTGTCCAACCTTGTCTAATTCCTTTTGTATTGCCTTCCATTAATCATAACTTCATACTTTTCTCTCCCTCTCAATAAATTTAAAAGGTATTTAAAGCACAACTCACTAAACATTCTCCGTACCCGACTTCTGTTTAAAGCACTAGCCCTTTACCACATACATACCCACCAATCTTACTTCACTTCCTTCTTCCTTTATACAATATAAAATTTATTTTCTAATCCTGCACTTTCATTAATTTTTTTTTAATTTACATTCAAAGTTATTGGTTTCCAAAGTTTAAATATTCTTTTGCTTCTTCTAAAGGTCATCACCTGCTCATAAACATTATTTCCTAATCCTGATATTTTCCCTTTACTCATAAACCTTATAAAAATATCTTTATGAATTTTGTAAAGACACAAGTTAAATTCAGAATCTAGGCCATCTATACCAGGTGATGACCTCACATTCATCTTACATAATACTTTTTATCCATCTGTTCTACTCAAACAGATTACTAAATATCCATTCTCTGTTAGTGTAAACATTCCACAATTTTTATATTTTAATATAATGCTTCAATAAACTTAATTGTGCTCATTTTCTTCTTCTGGGCTGAGAAGTCCAAGTTCAGTAACACATGGGTATCTTCACATTTTAACCCGCATCTTCAAGCTCTGGACAGTATCCTCTCCTTCAGTTCATGGTTATTAGACCAAATAATAAGACATGGATTTCTTCAACATTTTCTATCTGCTGGACTGAGGCTGTGCTTTTGTGCTTGCTTTAATTGATTTCCTCCCCATTTAAGTGCTTTCCACAACTCTTGTTCTCATAAATGCCTTGAGGTTTCTGCCCTCTTTCCTTTTGTATATACCACTTATCGCTGTAGCGATCATAATGTCCAGTTTGGCCGCCAAAGTTTCCACTCTTGAATGACCACTTCATTTTCTGGATTAATGACTGTAGGAGGTCAGCGTGCTCATTTACCACTTCTGTCATTTCCTGGAGGATATTCTCTTGAACATAGTCCTCCTTATTGTTAATTTTCCTCACCTCAAGGAATATATCTTTAAGCATAATTTATTTGCCCATTATTTGCCGTTGACTGGAATTATGCTTTCCTATAGTCATTTGCTCTTTCTGCAGTCTCCTCTCTACAGACATCTTTTTTACATTCCTTACAATTTTTTCATTAACTTGAAAATATTTGCTTTAATTCAGCCTCTGTTTGTTTTTTCCCCCTTAATGTATATTAGAAACCATACCTCTCAATCTCTTAGAGCGGGATATCTGGACAAAGCCATAAATAAAAGTGGGACAATGGCCAAGAAATAGGGACAGTTTTTAAATATTGCTCTTACAAACTTAGAAAGTTGACAAAAAAACAGGTTTTGCATTAGCATGAATTTTCTTAAAGATATTAAGTCTAGAAATCAAATGTCTTGTCATTTTTTTTTTTTAACTTCAATCCTTAATGATTTGCTACTAATTTGCCAGAACACCACACTTATGAAAAACGGATCAAAAATAAGAGGCCAAAATCTGGACATTCTGCAAAAATCTGTACAGATGAGCGGTATGTTACAAACCAAACTATTCACTGCCCACTTTTAATTTAGTTTAGACCTGAAGCAGGTTAGAAAGCTGCGTACTCAGACTAAGTCATTACCGGAAGTCTCCATAAACTCTAATTCTTTACAAAATGTCTAGTAAGTGGTACAGTCAGTGACTCTTAAGATGCATAGTATCCTTAATATCTGCTCAAAACTGTTGTGATACCAATAATCTGTACTAACTGAGCATGTTAAATAACTTCCTCTCTATGCAATGTATGGTTACATCTGGACTGCAAGATAGCAACAGTGTACATGCACAGCATATTGGCAAGCTGGAAGGATGCAACTGTAAATACCAATGTCACACACGCCATATTACTTATGTCATCAATGCACTGCAAGTACAAATGGGGAGCAGATACATCGATGCACATGGACACGAACATTGCAAGGAACCCCTGAGAATGTGCAGTTGAGAAACTATTCGTATGTTGCATTTAGCAACTCTAATTCCTGAGAAAATATAACGGTGGAAGCTTCGGAGTCCAAACTGGAGAAACATGAGAGATACTCTAATGGACCTAGAAGATAGAGCATAGAGACAAATCATAAGAATAAGTCGAGGATATAAATGTACTGACCTGGTAATATGACAGTATTTCTGCTGTTGCTTGGCAACATTCATTTTGAAGCACAAAGGCACTCAAACAGCTAGCAGTAACCCATTCCAAAACATGATTAACGTAACTAGGCTCTTTTGTGATATGCAAGACAGCCTGACATCCCATAGTTTAGTAGCAAAGCATCTTTCATTACCTTCAAAGTGAAAAGCAAGGGGAAGGGTTACGGATAGGAATTCAGATGTGAATATTAGTTCCTTTTAGAAATATTTTAATGAGTACTTCCTGCTAAGAAACATGGTCGCTGACAAACTGCAAGAATGGCACTGTTGCAAATGTGCTATGGAATGGTTTAGTAAATATAGTTCTAAAAATAGATCTTTGAATTTGTTAGTGCATTCTGCTTTTGAGCTATACAAAGGGATGAGTTGTTCTGCCATGTCATTAGTCTACAGTAGTGACACATAAATGGTGTTGAAGGTGGTGCTGACATATTCCCAATGGTTAAGATTGCACCTTTCATTGAGAACTCGAGTCCATGAAAACCATATGCTCTTCAAGAAAATTAACAGACAGGCCATTTCTGATGGAAAGGGAGAAAAAAAAAACAGGCATAGTCTTTTGTGGCAGAAATATAGATGCCAAATTATAACACTGGGGATCATAAGATACTGACATCAGAACTCATGCATCATATTAACAGTCAAAGATAAGGCATGTAAAAATGAATGGTACTTTTTCTTTCAATACACTGTCCCAGTCACTTGTCACTTACCCAACATACAGCTGACCCCAGATGAGTAGCTAGCTCTCATTGTGGTTCCATGCAAGTATATTCAGTACTGCTGTTGATAGTCACATGTCATCTTACCTTTCAAGTATCCATTGTAAAACTTTTTCACCTAGACATATTTACACCACTCTCAGCCAAATTGGCAACCACCACATCCACTTAAATCTCAGATCCTACACTCATTCAGGACCTTTTCTTCAAACACAGAAGACAAAGCTACTGACCACAGCTTCTCCACATTAGCTCTAAAAGTTTGTCAGTCTTTGCAAAACTAAATGGAATATCTTAGTAGCTACTCCAGATTCAGGCTACAACTTAATGCTTACTTTGTAGATACAAAGTAAATGCAAAAGTTTCAATACTGGCAACATCTTTATATTTGTGATTCTACTTTTGTCTAAACAAAAAGTTCCAACTTTAAAATCCGCAAACAAGATGTAGAGCCAATATTGTATATACAGCAAATATGTTCCGTCTCTTCACACCTATGTTTTGTTAATATATTTACATTACTCGTACATTTTTATGTTTTTATTATGCTGTCACCTCAAACTTCTGTCTATATCATGCATTTTGCAACATACACTTTCTTATTTGTACCATTTTTGGTACATTTTGAACCTCCCTGACTGGGCCCAACATTTGTCCTTCAGAATCAGTACCCTAACCCTAGTAAACAAATATAAATAAATTATGCTGTAAAAGCACCTTCCACATAAAACTTATTTGTACTATTTGCTGGCTCCAAAATAAATCAGCGATAGTGTATTATCAGCACTCTTGGCCTGCTCTTTTCATTTGTGGCTGATAGCTTGACAGAGATTTCTCCAATTTATCATATCTCAGTGCAAATTAAATAATACAAGGGGGAGTTCTGACTAGTCTGACAATGACCTAGTCTCACTTCTTTTTAATCTTCATTTACTCTTTGTCCAGTCTTCCCTTTTTATTGACCTGTAGCTAGTTAATTGTCTAAGTGGCTGTTCACATACATAATATCTTAAGATTTAATTACTAAGATATTGAATATTTGGGTCTATATTATATATTCAAAGCTTCAACATTTTGAACCTCATATGTTCGACAACATATGAGTGAAACTTGAAACCTCAAATATATAATAAAGTAAAAAAAAAAACTTACCCTAATGCTCTGAGCAGGGGGGCAACCCCCCTGCACCCCCACACCCCCCTACTTAAACATACCAATTCAGAGACTGCACTTCAGTGCAGAAAAGGGAAATTTTTCCATTCTGTGCATACAGAGCCATTGCCTTTCACCTTCAAACTTTTCAAAGTTCGATCATATGCTGTCGACCATATGACATGCGAACTGTGAAACATTCGGCAATTTAATAGGGACCCGAATATTCTGTGGCAATGAACCCATTACACATCAGATATATAATTTACTGGAATTAAACTTGAATTTTATTTGTTTGGTAGTATTTGATGCATTCATATTAGGTTTTCAGTGATAACCCCTCGAAATATTATTCTCTGTCTCTTTAAAATGCATGTCAGAGCCCAAGAAACAAGCTACAGCTATTCTAACTAAAGCAGTTTGTTCTACATTCTCTCCTTCATAGTACAGACACTCCCATACCTGGTTAATAGTTGAAGACACAGGTCTATGGCCACATCAAACAAAACTGCATCTTACCTAGATACTTGGCAACCCATTCATTGATCATATTCCTTGAAACACAATGGGCTAGTTATGGGTGTACTCTCTACTGACCTCACCATGACCTTTGAACATCCTTCTCTAGTCACGGACATCTCTTGCATTGGGTTGGCTCCTGAACCTTGCACCTACTGTGCAGGTTACCTTTCCAAATGCAAGTCCCATAGTTGGAAAGTATCTCTCTGCCCTGGAATGTGCTTGCTCTGTGGCCCCTTGTGGCTCTGTCATAGCCTCCTCCTGTTTAATATTTGTTTATAGTTTTTCTTTCCAACTCTCGATCTTCACCTACTTACAATGGCAGATGGGATGGTAATCACTTAAGCTGTCATCGTTAGCCTACATTAAAGCGATCTTACAATATTGCATTCTAGATTAGGAGGTTGGATTGTCAGACCCCTGTCAGCCTAAATAACACCATTCATTATGTCTCTAATTACCAATTTAATCCTATAAAAGGTGTGCAGGGTGACAGGGGAAGCAGGACCTACCCTAGAATTCATTGGGTAAAGGAAGATAAACTAGACATGCATAGAATTCCAGTCTGTTCTAGGCAAATAAAATTAGGTCAATGCTATTATTCCTGGCAGGCTAGGTAAGGCTGACCTTAACAGCACAATATGCAGCTATATGGGAAGTCCCATTCTTACAGCACATTCATTACCATGTCCTGCATCCTGGTGTGACTCCATACTGACAGTGGCAATGAATGATTCCATGTAAATTTTAGGGGGTCACAAACCAGTCCTCAGCTAGTTACTGCTCAAGGTTTTTACATTTCTTTTCAGAAGCAAGAAGTCAATTTATTTCTGATCCTTAAATAAAAAATTACAATTGTTAATGGGACCATCCTCAAACACTGGAATAAATAAAGGGCTGCTTCTAATCCGTGCAGCTTCCAACAAGAATAGTGCTGCTCTGTCTGATTCATACTTTGCACACCTATCAGGGACACACTACTACTCTGAAGACATGTAACTGGAGAAAGGGATGCAGAGCCATTGATCTGCTTATATGCAATCTTATGTATATGGGCTGTGTGCTGTGCTCTGTATTAGTATTTACCGTGTGCTGTGCTCTGTATTAGTATTTACCATGTGCTATGCTCTGTATTAGTGCTTACCGTGTCCTGTGCTCTGTATTAGTATTTACCGTATGCTGTGCTCTGTATTAGTGCTTACCGTGTGCTGTGCTTTGTATTAGTATTCACACTGTTGATGCTCTATATGGCTTGGGTTCCACCAGTAACAGAGCTGTCTTCCTCCAATGCCCTATGACTAGCCATAGATTTATGGACTGTGCATATTCATATGAAGACCCCTGTTTTGGAGACTTGCTCATGCACACACACAGACATATACATGCACATTATATATAAATACACACACACACACACAACTCTAACAAGCATACATCTGTGCAGCATGCAAACAACTGGGAAAAACAAAATGTTCATGTAGCATTCCCCTAAATTCAAAATCAGAGTAGTGATTACCTGAGAAGTGGTATATCAGTATTCATGTTTATATTATAAAAGTCAGCACATTTATAACAGGGTGATGATAATGAAGCAAGAAGAGCAAAAAAGCTTAAGCACTTTCATCCTTAAAATGTTAGGACGTCTTTAGAAACATTCTCTTCTTTAGAAAAGTTATGCTTATAAAATTAGGATAGTATGTCTAAAATGCTCCAATCACTAAAGCATTGCTAATAGCAATGAAAGTAAAACACCAGTTTGTTTTTCATGACCACAAAATGATAGTGTTGATTTAAGATATATAAAACTGTTTACCGGATAATGTGAATTACAGGCCATGGTGGTGCAGCGTTTAGAATTGTCGCCTCACAGCAAGAGATTCTCCCATTAGATTCTCGGCTGGAGCACCTTCTGCGTGGAGTCTGCATGTCCTTCCCACGGTCAAGTGATGTTTAAGACATGCAGGTAGGTGCGTGCATGGGTGTGCCTTCTTTGAAGGTTGGGTGTCAGGCTGGCAACTCAGTACTGTAAAAATCTACTGCCAATAACTAGTGGACCGGAGTTCCGCTGTGGCATCCCCTAAATGGGAAAAGCCAAAAGACAAATTTATTTTATCGAATAATGTGAATTGCAACCAATGTTGTTATATCATAGAAACACCTAGTTTCACAGTTGACACCTATTAAAGAACTGAGAATTAGTTTAAGAAAGGGAATTATCTAACAAAGGGTGCGATTTATTTAGCAAAGTGCATCAAGTGTTCTGCCTTTTATGTGGGGAAAACCAGACTAACCCTACATAAAAGGATGTACAAACATTATTATGATATTAAAAACAAAAATACTAATGAACTGTACAAACACTCTGACATGCATACCCTATAAAAAGATTAAATTTGGCATTCTATAAATAATTGCTAAAGATAAAAGGGGATGTAACTGGAAAAACTTATGAGAAAGAGCAAAACATAGGGCCAGACCTGGACATTGTGCAACTGTGCCATTGAGGAGTATGCCTCAGCCTATCATTTAGTAAATATTGGTCTTACAAAGCTATACTGGTCTTACAAAATATATAACTGGTGAAGGCCAATGAGCCCAACCTGTCACACTAGCATGAATTTTGTGAAGGGTGGGAATTCAGAAGTCAAATGTATGTCCTCATAAAAATAGCCAATAACCACCATTGCTGAGAACCGACCAAACTATGAGAAATACCCAGATAATCTATGCATACCTTTCCCTCCTGTGAAAATATGTATACGAGAGGTATAAGGCTATTGAAAATTGTTCCTATAGTACATGCAAAAATAAGCCATTAAACCATGTGGGGAAAACTACCAATGGTTTCTATCAGTTACCCCTGTTCATGTTAAAATCAAAAGTAAGAACTGCACAATGTTCCTAATTTGCAACAAAGCTTGTACAAGCCACAACCCACCCCTTATGGCTACAGACCCACTGTATCATTGGAAATGTAACAAAGCCGATGCAAGGATGAACAGATGCCACAAACCCCCAACCCCCATGCCGAGGCCTATCTGATCCACAGGAATATAGTTGTGAGAATGTCCTTACCCCTTACCTGCATTTTATTTATTTCTTTTCACTGAATATTAACTGAATTGAATATTGTGGTCTCTCTCTCGCTCTCTCTCTATGGGGTGCTTGTTAGAAGAGTATAGCCAGTGGTAATAGTGGGGGTAGTTTCACTTCTTTGATATTCTGTGCAACTCCTAGCCTAGGGGGTTTGTCTTGCCATACAAGTGTTACACCTTGTGTTATTTCTGCTAAATATCTGAGCTGTTGGTGACTAAGACCTACCTGCAATCAACTGAACGTATAAGCTAAATTAAGTACACATTTATCTGCAGTTTTTTCATACAGTACTGCATTTTATTTATTTTTTTCACTGATTATTAATTGAATTGAATATCGTGGTCTTTGTGTCTCTACAGTTGGTTACCCAGCCCCCTTCCCTGTTCTTGTTGTGGTGTTAATCTTGGTGGCTTTGAAATTGCATGCCCCTCTTGCAAATTTGTGTTTGGGCACTTCTTCTGGGCCCATCTCATTTGCTCACTCAACTGAGTACAGTGAGATCATATTTTGATTTCAGACACTCCTACTAGTCCCATCTCTTCAGCTTTATCCACTGTGTACAAAGAAAGCATTTGGGAAGGACAACCCCTGTAGCCTCTTAATCCTGCTCTGTTCACCCCCTCGAAAAAAATATTCTGCTTTATTCAGCTGTTCTTACTGTAACTGTTTTAGTCTGCTGTTCTGTGTGCTCTTATCTGTTCAGTTGCTCTTATCTGCACGTATTAGTGCTTGTTAGTAGCCTCCTAACTTACTGCCTTCTGTGCTTGTTTTTAGTCATCTGTTAATTTAATTGCAAAAAAAAAAAAATTCTAAGCTTGTTTCCTGCCTTTCCTGTAACTAGTCAGAGTGGTAAGCACTAGGTGGGCCTATCTAGCACAAGAGTGGTTTCTGGCACAGAAATTGTAGTTTACTGGTGGTTTGGGCAGTTTTTCCATCTCTTTCAACTTTCTTGTTTAAAAGCCCGTGTCTGTGCTTGTTTCCCACCTTTCCTGTTTCTAGTCTGGTCCAGATACAGGTCTGCTGTATCCAGGACAGTTTTGTAAGCTTCTGAGCCCCCCCCCCCCCAAGCCTGTGTTGGAGGGAAGCCTTCTAGATCATCAGTGAGAGTGGTAAGCACTAGTTAGCCTATCTACCACAAGAGGAGTGGATTCTGGCCCAGAAATTGTAGTTGATTGGCCATTTGGGCAGTTTTTTCCATCTCTTTCAACTTTCTGATTTAAAAGCCCACATTTGCGCTTGTTTCCCAACTTTCCTATAACTAGTCTAGTCCAGATACAGATTTGCTGTATCCAAGACTGTTTGTAAGCTTCTGAGTGGTGCCAAAGTCTGCTCTTCAATTTTTCCCTTCGATCTGCTAGTTCTCTCCTCTCCTACACTTTTACTAGTTTATTAGTCTAGCACTTTACCAGACTTATTGTAGCAATTCCTGTACCACACAAAAGTGCTATCAGCACCAAACATTCTACAAGGAAACCGTTCCAGTACTTATTAATGTCCACCCCTCCAGGCATGTCTAAAGGTCAGTTCTCTGTCTTTCGCCTATGAATCTAGTGAACTTGGGCAACCTGAGGCAATGTAGCAACTGCCTCATGTACACCAACAACCCTCTCCTCTTACCTCCCAGCACTCAGACTTGTTAGAGATGTACTTATATATCCAAATTGGAAGCCACGCACTCCAACCAAGACCAGAATAGCTGGTTAAGAGTAGAAGGTCAACACTTGCACCCCACCACATGGAGCACATCGCCCTCCAAAACACACACCGGCACTGCCTTCACATAAAAACAAAAACCACACACCCACTTTTGCAGAGACTCTCAATAAATATCTATCCAAACAGCAGAGACCTCCAAGGCAGAAATGCACTTGACCACCACAACACAACACTAAGCACGAGGCACATAACTCTCCTAAAGAGTGTGCCACTCAACCAAAGCCCCCAAGGCAAAAAAGCATGCCCAACACACTATTCATAGGTGACTCGATAGTGAGGGATACTGATGTCCCACTCAGTAGGTTGAATAAGGAGAAAGTAACAGTCAGTGCTGCCTGTCTGGTGCCAGGATCTGATGCAACGCACACACTCAGGTCCCTCAACAACAGGTACAAATATGAGTCAGTCATTATACATGTGGGTGTGAATGACCAGAGACGTACCTCCCTGCACTACATGAAATGAGACATGGAGGAGCTCTCAGATTATGCAGCCCAGGTGGGTATGATCTTAGCCCTGAACAGCATCCTACCATCATCTAGAATGGTACCACAGTACAAGCAGAAAATTATTGAGTTCAACAATTGGCTAAGTTTCTGGTGTCACTCTAAAGGGATCCAGTATCTGTCTGCCTGTGATGACATGATTGACAGACCTCGATGCTTTGCCAGAGATGGCCTGCATCTGTCACCCCTGGGCTTCCGGATACTGGCCAAGCCTCTTGCCACCACTATATTGCCTTTTTTAGGTGGTATTCCAAAGACCAAATTACCACCATAACAGCTACAAACAAATGCAATCTAAGGGTCATGCTGCTCAATGCTATAAGACAATCTCAAAATGCACTTGCTCGAAGCACTCCTTAAAATGGAGAACATTAACAATTGTGCTGTAACAGAGACCTGGTTCAAGGTAGCAGAAAACACCCCTACACTACCAGACTATAAAACTCTTTCCACACCTTTCAGCCCCAGAACTTGGACCGAAGCTCCAAATGCGGTGGTGTTTCCATATTCATAAAGGATGCGCACACCTCCAGACTGGAAGCCCAACATAATACATCAGAGATACTTCAGGTGCAGCTAACACTGGGTAAGACAGCGATTCATGTCGTAGCCTGCTATAGGTCCCCAACCATGTCCCAAGACTCACACTCCATGCTCCTAAGCACCATGGAGAATATTAGGGTCCAACCTAACACTCATACTAGGCGACTTCAACTACCCCCTCCATTAACTGGGAAAACTACTCCTGTACCAATACACATGCCCAACGTTTCCTGAAGTTCATTAATTCCAATGCCCTGGACCAGCTCATTCTTACCCCCACTAGAGGTAGCAACATTCTTGACCTGGTCATTACTAACAAGGGAGACCATTGCTCTACACCAGTAGTCAGCTCCTCCCTGGTTAGATCAGACCACAAACTAATTAACTTGAAAATCCACCCCACCCCCCCACCCCCACAAAGGTAACCACCATGAAAAACTTCTTCAAAGCTAACTTTGGGCTCCTAAAAACAGAGATGGCTAACTTCACGGCACCCACGCAAATGGAGAATAGTTGCATGACTGCCGAATCATACACCAATGCACTGTACAAACACGTACACAAATCCATGGAACGCGCCTTATCCAATAGAACAAAGACGCTCTTTTCCAAAAAAAGGAAACCAATCTGGTGGTCCCCTGCCATAAACAAACTCTACAACAGGAGGAGCAAACTGATGCAGAATAAGGTGAAGTCCCAAGATGGGAAACACTCCCTTATCAGCCTTAACAAAAAGTTGAGATCCCTCATCAAATCCTCTAAAGTTAGCTATGACAACAGAATTGCAGCAGACAGTAAAGACAACCACAAGTTATGTAAAGAATCTCCACAACTATACTCCGATTTACTCTGAGCTACTGCACAATGGTACCACCTATACTGAGCCAACAGGCATTTCAAATATACTGACCGACAGATTCACTGCCAGCTTTAACACCCCCCCCCCAAAGGACCAATCACAAAAGCAGTAGATTGCCTGGCACCCAATATTACTGCTGCACAGGTTAAAGCAGCACTGTCCAAGGCCAAGAATACAACTTTTATGGGACTTGACAATATCCCTGGCTGTGTTCTACATGAACTACAGAGTGAATTGGTACATCACCTGTATGCCCTGTTCAATCCCATCCTCACCTCAGGCTTTGTCCCTACCAAATGGCAAACTGTTACAGTCATCCCTCTCCACAAAGGAGGAGCAACTACAAACCCTGGGAACTATCACCCCATTAGCTCAAGTCTGATATGCAAAGCTATGGAACGCATCATCAAAGACCTAATAAACAAGGATATAGGGAATCTCCAAACTCTAGATCCCACACAGTTTGGTTTTGTGAAGGGTAGATCATGCCTGCTCAACTTGGTCGACTTCTTTGAGTCAGTCACTACAGCTGTGGATGAAGACAGGGTGGTTCATACAGCCTACCTTGATCTGGCCAAGGCCTTTGATAACACTCCCCACTCAGGAACAATAGAAAAACTCACTAAGCTAGGCATCAACCCCTATATAACTAGGTGGGTTGCAAACTGGCTCACAGAACTCACAGTGTGAAAGTAGCTGACTCCAAGTCAGACTGCCGATTAGTCATGAGTTGAGTCCCACAGAGTTCGGTCCTGGGTCCTATCCCATTTGGTATCTACTACTCTGAAGTCCAGGCCAACACAAAGGGACTCTGGCTGACAAAGTTTGCAGATGATTGCAAGTTGGGAGCTATTATTAACTCCCCACATGATGTTGACATCCTACAGAATGGCGTCACTGAGACCAACGACTGGTGTCAGCACCATGGCTTTAAGCTCAATGCCAAAAAAATGTGTCGTTATCTCCTTTGGAAAAAAAAATGGTTCCCATGAATTACCACACTGATGGTAGTCCACTGAATGCAAAAGGCGTTAAAAGATATCTGGGAACAGAGGTTGACAACAACTCTCTTGATCACCACATTGCCACTGTGGTCAGAAAGTCCTTATGTGGCACATCTCATTACTAAGGGTTTTGCATCCAGGAAGAAAGAGGTCATGGTCTCCCTTCTACTCTTCCCTCATTAGGCCAATCATCCAGTACAATGCCCAATTTGGCATGTACCTCACAAGACACCTGCAACAATTGGAGAGGGCACAAAAGTACCTCATAAAGAGGATCCTAGACCTTAAACACTTGTCCTATATAGACAGACTCAAAAAACTCAAGCTATTCTCAGTCTCATATCATCTACTTAGAGGCGATCTCTGCTCGACTTAAAGCCATGTCTGACCCAGCTCTGTTAGAAATGCTACATCTGAAGAAATCCCAATCCCTCCAAACCACATGCTCCAGAGACCTCAGCCTCATTACCACAATCAACAGGACATACTGGAGGGTCAGGTTCATAACCTAGAGACTGCCGATGCTACGGAATAGACTTTTCATACATATTAAGCAGAGCACCTCGCTGACCCTCTTCAAGAGAAATCTTGATGAGTGGATGGGAAGTAGATATTTCACTCCAGGGATATCTCCAGTAGCTCTACTCGACAGAGGTACTGGGAACTAAGGTTAGGTGGCACAGTGCCAGGGTAATCCTATGGCTAGGCTTGTAAAGGCCCCAGGACCATTAGCCTAGTACACACCTATGAAGCTAATGAAAACAGACCAAAACACGACACAAGACTCTGGACATTCTGAGAAATCTGAACCCTTGAGAGATATGGCACTAAGATGCCTTCCGTTAAACAATGTTATTCACTCGCATAATAAAGAATTTCATGAGAAGCCTTTGCCATTAGCAACTAATATTCTGGAAATATACCGACAATTATACCTGACTCTAGGACTAAAAGTTAGGGAACATTTACAGCTTATAAAATTCAAGCACACCACCCCTCAACAGCAGCTCCAATCCCAACCAGGCATGCATCAACTACAGCATTACCTCAGGAGCTTAAAGCCCACAAAAATATATTTGCGGATCTCTCCACCAACCTGACTGCCAAAACCTCCATACAAAACCGCTACCACTAATACAAATGCCACCTTGAGAACTGGATCTCCAAACCAACTCTACTGGACAACAGACCCTAAAGAAAGAAAGGAAAAAAAATGTTTCCAGTCAAGAGCAGACGACAAACTGACTACCCCACCAATGCCTGTAAGAAACTTGGCGACCATCTGCACGTAAACACATCATATCAAGCCACTACGCAGTCTACCACTGGGACAGACAAACCAATAAAAGCCAATCCTCGTAGCACCAACTGAAGAACAAAGAGATCCCAAAAAGGCTAGACTCCCTCACCACACGACCGGGCTTTACTACATATCATACCTTTCAACCTCAGAGCAAACGTCTGGACAAAGCCTTAAATAAAAGTGGGCCAAAGGCCCAAAATTAGGAACAATTTTTAAATATTGCCCTTACAAACTTAGAAAGTTGATGGAACAGATTTTGCATTAGGCTGGATTTTCTGAAGGGTATGAAGTCTGATAATCAAATGTCCATCATTCTCCAACTTCAGTCTAAGGATTCACCACTAATTTGCCATAAAACTTCAATTTTATGAAAAACAACCCAAACATGAGGCAAAATCTGGGCATTCTGTGAAACCTGTACAGTTGAGGGGTATGGTACATCTCAATCATATAAATTAGTAAGGAAAAAAATGAATATAGACCACCATTAAACATCTCCAATGCACTACTACTCCAAGGCTTACCTGTCCAATAAATTACCTATAGGTTGTCATGGGCAAACTTGCAGTATAGCAAGTTCATGCCAAAATGGGATCCCTTGCTCAACTACACTTGCCTAAACCCCTTAAGCCACCCCCCTTGCCTCATTTCCTCCAAATCATCCTTCCTTCCTATTTAACCCTTTCATCCCTCAGCCTCTTAACTCCCACTAATGTATTTATCTAGCCCTCTTTGAAGATGTCACCGGACAAACTGGTTTGTTACCAAACCTCATTTGTGATTAAAGAAACTGGTGTTTTCTTTTCATTGCTATTAGTAATGCATTAGTGATTGGAGCATTTTAGACGTGATACTATTCTAATTTTGTAAGTACAACAGAATGGTTCTGAACAAGTCCTAACATTTTTAGGGATGGAAGAGCTTAACCTTTTTTGTTCTTGTTTTGTTTTCATCAACCTGTTATAAATGTGCCAACTTTTAGAATATTAAAGTGAATACTGATTTACCTCTTCTCAGATAGTCATGACTCAGTTTTGAATTTAGGGTAATACTATGTGAGCATTTTGTTTTACCATGCATATATATAAAATCAGCAGGTGGTATATGGAGTGCA
>NC_056747.1:316473517-316578517 GCF_019279795.1 Protopterus annectens | reverse complement strand
ACAGACATAGATCATAGATAAACAGATAGATGGATGAATGGATGGATGAATGAATGAGGATGAACCTCCCTAAACTGAAGATACAGAGGTTACTTCCTGCAAAACACTTGTTTCCTCATTTGTAGCCTTTTTCTAAGCCTAAGCACATTTATTGATATATATTCAGTGCAAACACTTGCCAACACTGCTTTTTGTTAAGTTACCTAAACCCCCAAAACAAACACATGCATTTATATTATATGTGCATGTAGATACAGTACATAGATATAGTATCATATAGCAATAACCCACGCCTGGGTGTGAGTAATGCTGGATTTACCCACAGTTGGCGTGGTTTGGTCATGAGGGCGAAGCCCGAGTGGCCAAACAAAGCCAACCGTGGGTAAATCCAGCATTACCCACACCCAGAAGTGGGTTATTGCTATTATACAATGACATTATTTAAGAAAAAAAATAATTACTTTTCTTAAATAATGGCATTGTATAATGCGTCCTTGCTGCCCTTCCACAGCTGTCTGGTATTCGGCGGCAGTTCTGATGTAATGTGCATGCATATGCCTACGCAGTACATCAGATTAGTGGGCAAAAGCAATGGAGAAAGGAAGATCACCATTGCTTTTTACTCTTTTGCTCTCCGTTGCTTATTTTAAAGCTGTCTCGCTATGTTAAACCCATTTAACATAGCAAGACAGTTTTGAAAAAAGCAACGGAGAAAGCAAGATCTCCGTTGATTTTTTTAAACCTGTCTCGCCATGTTAAACTCCTTTAACATAGCGAGACAGTGTTTTAAAAAAGACTTAATACTAATGGAAAAGTCCGGGCGACCGGTCCTTTTTCCATTAGTATAAGTCGATTTACAATGTGCACGCCGACCAATCAGCGTGCAAGTTTTGGAATATTAATGGGGGGGGAGTCAAGGTATAATAGTAGTGTTTGTCTGTTTTAAGTCATTTAGCCCTACTGTCATGTCTAGGTGTTCATCTGCAATACTCCTAGTGAGGTTTTCAGGTGTTTAATATTGTCTTGCCATATCTGCATTAATAACATAAGAAAATTGACATTCATGGGTCTCCTCAAAATATCTATCGTATGATTCCCATTTATTCTTATTAGGGGTAATATGAGATTGTCAACCACAGGCTGGTTAAGGCAAGTCTATAACCAAATGGGATAAGTTATTTCAACCACAGGAAAAGAAACTGACTAGGCTTAAAATGGCACTCAAAGGCAACTAGCCTTGTACTTGACCATGAACTTATGAACCGCAAATTCATATTACATACAAGCTACTGAAAGATTTCATCATTAAGCTTAACTGCTGGGCAACACAACCTATGGTTTAGTGCATTTGAAGCAATATTAAAAGTTGTTCACATACTTTTTATTTATGATACCATCATTTTTACATTTGTCTATCTCGATATCCAAGCAACATATACTGAAGGAACTGCTTAGCCACCAATGCTGACAGTATGTAGTAGCTTAATTCTCAAGCATGTACTAAAAGTTTTTAAAACACTACAGAAATTAATAGTCTCTTATGAGAAAATGCAATTTAATAGAAAAATTAATAATTCCTGTTTATTGACACAAAGTCCACTAGTGTTACCAGGGTAAAAATCAAATTTTTTTATGAAGACATATATAAATCAATGGATGTTACCAATGTAAAAAAAAAAAAAAAATAAATAAATAAATAAATAAATAAAACTTTTGATTAACAGGTTGCAGTTCATATTACTTTAGTGATATTTGTAATTCTGGAGATATGAATATTTGGTTGAACTGTGAGGATATAAATTGATTTTATGAAAAGTCTCAGTTTTTAAGATCAATAGCCTTAGTAAAAAGCCATTAGGAATTAGAATACAAACTTCTAGAGATTTACTGGAGGGAATGAGTTAAATGCATGGCCAAGAAAAGTCAGATAGCACAGTGGCAGAATATCTCTGAGGAAATTAACCCAGAAATAAGTAGGGATGCTAAAGGTAATGAGGGACAAATGCACACAGGGTATTTTTTACTGCATAGCACCCTGATACAGAGCAGATTACTGCCCCTTGAATCTTAAGGAGCCCAGGAAAGAATCAAGCTGAAGTTCCATAGACCAGAAGGAAAACAATTCAGAGGATATCCTTTTTTTAAATTTTCCAAGTCTTTTGGGTTTCTAATACCATGATAGGAATGAACCGCATTCCTAAGTCGAAGTCCAATTAAAGTTCATGAACTTAGTATTGTTTCACTCTGTCAGCCAGTAGTGCTCTTCGCAGCACCCGCAATGTGCCCAGTAATGATGACTCCTGCAATTCGTACAGAGTTACATGTATTGGTAGCATATCTAAATATGATTGTAGACTCTTCTTATAAGACCTGTTGCTCCTACTACTATTGGAACTGTCTGGGTAGGTTTTCTTCCATTGCTGGTTTCTGCCTGCAAATTTGGATATTTTATGACTGTGTGTCTCTATACATAGGGTCAAGAACACCATACCCCTCACGTAGAGCTTGCACGGCCAACCAAACATGAAAAACACAAACAGCCAGCAAGATGGTTCCAATGCTTTATTACATCAAGGAATGGACATAAAAATGTCCAAATCAGCAATAAATAACATCAAATTCAAAATGGTTTTGGCATAAAGCCTTCCTCAGTGAAGCTAGTATGTAGATAACTACTAGCTTCACTGAGGAAGGCTTTATGCCGAAACCGGTTTGAATTTGATGTTATTTACTGCTGATTTGGACATTTTTATGTCCATTCCTTGATGTAATAAAGCATTGAAACCATCTTGCTGGCCATTTGTGTCTCTATACATAGGACACTGTAGTCACCGAGTGTGGCGATTCAGTGATCAATGCTACTTTTGTCTTCTTTTCCTGGACCACTATATTCGGTTTTCTAGCATCTGTCTTTTGAACTGTTGGCAATGGATGATCCCATATGATGTAGACTTCATTTTCTATGATGCTTTGTGGTTCATGTTTCCAATGTTTTTCAGCCACTTTAATACCATAATGATTGCACAATCCCCAGTGCAATAGTCTTGCCACATTATTATGCCTTTCAGTATACAGTCCTGCCATTAGTATGTCACAACCAGCAACTAAGTGCGCAACTGTTTCCAATTTGATTTTACAAAACCTACATTTGTCTGTTTCTCTCATATGTTCAATTGACTTTGTAAACCAATGTGTAAGCAGCCCACTATCTTGGGCCACCAATATTAACCTTTCATCTCTTGGTTTGAATTTGCCTCTCTTTAACCATCCCTGCATTCGTTCCTTATCAACATGAGGTTCTTCCAGAAGTTTTCTATAGTTGTAACTATATCTATGCATTTTCCACATTTCTTGCCTTCTCATCTGAGCCTTCACCTTATATTTCTTTTTTTTTGGCACATTCAGTTGCTGCCTGATTTTTATCTACTTCTGGTTTGATTTCCATTCCTGCTTGACGCCAACATGCTTCTGCTAGATTAAGCAGAAAAGCCATCTTGGATTTACTCTCCTCATGTCTTGTGAGGTCAGCAGATGTGTGGAGCCCCACTATTGCAGATCTGTACATATAAAGCAATTTCAAGGATGACCGTCCCTCCTTCGTAACGGGGAATATATAATCTTGGTATGAACTGACTTTTATAAATCATTTTGTGAGCATGAAGCATCCTTCTTGTTTTCCTATCTAATATATCCAACACATTTCAGAGCCAGTCACTCCAAAACTGTATGTTAGGACAGGAAGAGCAAATTGGTTTATAGCTTGGATTTTATTCCTAGATGTCAGTGCTGTTTTCAGGATTAATTTAAGTCTTCTGAAGTATTCCTTACCAAGTTTTATTCACATTTGTTCATGTTTTATTGTTGATCCTTCATCAGTTCCCAAATATTTATACAATCCCTCTTGCTCAATTCCTTTTATATCACATTCTTGTCCCAAACTGATGTTTTTCTGGTGCTGCAGTTTTCCTGCTTTAATGGTTGCTTTTGCACATTTATCAAGACCAAATGATATTCTTATATCATCTGAAAAAGTTTTGACAACTTGCAGTTGTGGTTTCAGTTCCTCATCTGATGAGCTATACAGTTTTAAATCATTGACAAAGAGAACATTAGAAATCTTTACACTTTGTTGTTTTCTATGAGCCAGATTATAGCCATGGACTAAGATGTTAAGTAAACAGCTTAATGGGTTAAGGGCAAGGCAGAACAGCAATGGTGACAAAGATCCACCTGGAATATCCCCCTTTGAATTTTTATCCCTGGGATAATTTGTCCTTTATCATGGCTTAATTGCAAAGTGGTCTGCCACTGTTTCATGGTCACTGTAATGTTTCATGGTCACTGTAATGTAGTTTCATAGTTTAGTACTAGGCTATCTGCCCTGGGGCATTTGTAAGCCTAGCCATAGTGATGTGGCTTTCGCCACCCCATGAAATGGTACAAAAATGCACAGAATAGATTTAGAATACTGTGCCTCTGTCTAGTAGTGACACAATGAAGGCCCCCTTATATAATAGAATTAATTTACTGTGCCCCTGTCTAGCAGTGACACAGATGTGACCCCTGGGGTAAACTTACGATCTCCCATCCACTCATCAAGATTTCTCTTGAAGAGAGTCAGTGAGGGGCTCTGCCTAACATGAACTGGGATCTTGTTCCAAAGCATGGGAAGCCTCTGGGTTATGAATCTATCCCTCCAGCATGTCCTATTCATACTTGTGCTGAGGTTTAAGTATTTAGCTCTCGTGGTCCTGATGGATTTAGATTTTTTGAGGTGGAGCATGTCCATCAGATCCTGATTGGACATGGCCTTGTACGTCAGGCAGAGATCACCTCTGAGCAGGTGGTATGCTACTGAATAGAGCTGGAGTTTCTTTAGTCTGGCAGAATAAGACATATGTTGGAGACCCTTGATCCTCTTGGTGAGGTACTTTTGTGGTCTCTCCAGCTGTTGCAAATGCCAGGTGAGGTAAATACCAAATGGGGCATTATACTCAATCATGGGTCTGATGAGGGAGGAGTATAGGGGTACAATGACATCCTTGGATCTGGATGTGAATCCCTTCATGATGAGGTGTGCAAGGTAGAATGTTTTTCTAACCACTTTGGCAATGTGGGTGTCAAATGAGAGGTCACTGTCGACTTGGGTCCCTAGGTCTCTGATTACTTTTTCCGTACTCAGTGGGTTGCTGTCTATGTGATAATTTGTGGGTACTTTGTTTTTCCCAAAGGGGATGACTATACATTTTTTGGCATTTAGCTTAAGGCCGTGACTCCGGCACCAGTTGTCCATTTCTGTGAGGCCTTTTTGTAGGATGCATGTGTCCGCTGGTGTATCGACTATGGCGCCTAGTTTGCAGTCATCTGCGAACTTTGTCAGCCACATCCCTCCCATGTTTGCTTTAACATCTGAGAAATAAATGCCAAACAAGAGGGGTCCCAGGACAGATCCCTGTGGGACACCACTTGTGACTGGCTTTGAGTCTGACATTGCTCCAGCAATTTTAACTTTATGGGTTCTGTCCTTTAGCCAGTTTGCAACCCATCTAATGACATAAGGGTTTACGTTTAAGCTGTTGAGTTATCTATGATGCCTGAGTGGGGTATTGTGTCGAAGGCCTTAGCCAAGTCCAGGTAGGCTGTATGGACTGCTTTGCCCTCATCAATGGCTCTAGTGACTGTTTTGAAAAAGTCAACCAGGTTCAAAAGGCAGGATCTGCCCTTTACAAAGCCGAACTGGGTGGGGTGAAGTGTCTGTAGGTCCCCTATGTCTCTGTTTACGAGTTCCATAATGATTCTTTCCATAGCTTTGCAGACCAGGCTGGTTAAGCTTATGGGGCAGTAGTTCCCAGGGTCTGTAGAGGTACCCCCTTTGTGGAGTGGGACCACTGTTGCTGTACGCCACTGTTCAGGTACATATCCTGTAGTAAGGCTAAGGTTAAATAGCATTTTTATGTGCGGGTTTAGCTCCTCGGAGTTCACGTAGCACGCAACCCGTGATACAGTCAGGTCCCATTGATGCTGTGTTTTTAGCTTTGTTGAGGGCGGTTCTCACTTGGACATCTGAGATGACAGGGAGATTACATTCAGCTGGGATAAGTATTTCTTCTTTTGGGGGTGAGGGAGGGGAGAAATTTGCACTGAACCTGTCAGCCAGAATGTTGGCAATATCTGTGGGTTCAGTGTATTTTTTGTTGTTGTGAAATAACTCTGAGCATATCTGAGGGTTTCCGCCCAGGTTTCTAACATAGCTGAAGAAGGCTTTGTGGTTATCTTTAGTGTCCTTAGTGATTTTTCTCTCAAAAGTTGGCCTTGGATGTTTTATGAGAACGTAGTTTTCTGCTAATGTTGATCAGAGATGTCTTCCCTTTATGGGATTTTGCTCTGTCATGCAGTAGCTTCCTTCTTTTGTTATACAATTTGTTAATGGCTGAGGTCCACCAGACAGGATGCATGCCTTTGGTGGAGAGGGACTTGGATTTATTTGGGATTGCATGATCCATGCATTCTTGGAGATGTCCATAGAAAGCATTTGTGAAGGATTCGGCATTGTGGGATGTTGTATCCACTGGCCCAGTGGGCTTAAAGGATACCATCTCAGTCTTAAGAAGAGTGAAGTCTGCTTTTGAGAAGTTTTTCACTGTGGTCTTTTGTGCTGGGGTGGAGGTGGGATATGTATATCCAGGGTGATTAGTTTGTGGTCAGATCTCACTAGTGAGGGGTATACCTCCGGTGTGGAGCATTTTGTCCCCATGTTTGTGATGATCAGGTCTAGTATATTATCTCCCCTAGTGGGAGAGGTGACTAGTTGTTCCAGTGCATTTGAATATATGAATTCCAGGAACCTTTGGGCTAGGGTGTTAGGGCTAGAATAATGTACCCAATCTATGTTTGGGTAGTTGAAGTCTCCCAGTATGATGGTATTTTGTGATACATTCATATTCTCCAATGTCTTCAGGAAGGCTGAGTGGGGTTCCTGAGATTGGGAGGGTGGTCCGTAACATGCTACCAGTTGTATAGCAGTTTTGCCTATGGTTAGTTGCACCTGTGTGGTCTCTGATGCTTCATGTGTTGCTACTAACCTGGAGGTGTGGGTGTCCTTGATGAATATGGACACTCCCCCTCCCTTTGTGGTTCGGCCCGGGTTTTGGGGCCGAAAAGCATGATAAGAGGTATAGCCTGGTAGCACTTGGGTGCTCTCAGGAGCCTTGAACCAGGTTTCAGTTACTGCACAGACGTCGATGTTGTCCATACTGAGGAGTGCATCGAGTGCCTGCATCTTGAGATTTAGACTTCTGGCTTTGAGCAGCATTACCCTTAATTTTTTTTTCATTTTTGTTTTCTAAGGAGGTGGGTTTGTCTTTTGAGCCTTGCCTAAAAAAGGCACTATGGGGGTGGCAAGAGCCTTAGCCAATATCCGGAAGCCCAGTGGTGACAGGTGCAAGCCATCCCTTGCGAAGCAGCGTGGCTTGTCCAACATATCATCCCAGGCAGACAGACATTGGATCCCCTTAGAATGACACCAGTACTTGAGCCAATTATTAAAGCTGATCATCTTGTCTTTGTATTGTGGCATCATTCTTGGTGAGGGCAAGATGCTGCTCAGGGTCATACCAGCCTGGGCTACATAATCAGAGAGCTCCTCTATGTCTCTTTTCATGTAGTCCAGGGAGGTACGTCAGGTCATTCATGCCAGCATGGACAATGACGGAGTCATATTTGTACTTGGTTTGGAGTGACCTGTGTGCGTGTGTTATGTGGCGGATCCTAGCTCCCGATAGGCAGCTCACAGTCACCCTCTCCTTGTTCAGCCTGGTAAGAGTGACATCAGTGTGTCCGACTATAGAGTCACCTATTACTAGTGTATCAGGCATGGTGTTTGGCCTTAAGAGCTGTGATTGGTTGACACACTGATTTATTGAAGTATGTGTTGCATGTGTTTTGTTTTGAGGTGGTGGATTTTTGGATGTCTGCTTTGGGAGCCTCTGTTGTTTTGGTAAGTTTTTTATTAGAGCTTCCAAGTATATCTTTGTGTTTTTATGTGTTTGGTCTGCAGTTGTGGTAGGTCTATGTATGACTGGGTTTGTTGTGTGTGTGGTTACCATCTTCCTCCTGTCTGGTCATGTCAGCCCTGAGTTGAGAGAGTTCAGCCTCCAGTTTGGCTATATAGTTGCATCTCTCACATGTATTTGTGTTTGTTGGGAGGAGGAGAGGGTTGTCTGTGTACATGAGACAATTGTAGCATTGTCTCAAGATACCCAGATTAACCAGTTGAACTGAAGAGGATGCCAGTAATCTACCACTCGACATGCTAGAACAGTATAAGGGAGTGTTGTGCCTTTAAGGGAAGTGGATATTCACAGGGGTGGTAGGTGGATGTAGTGCTTACTTAGTACAAGAGTGCTTACTTAGTAGAGAAGTTTTGAGAACAAGTGCTAGGCTTATAATATAGCAAGTAGTCTGATTATACTAAGAGTAGAGCTTCCTTAAGGGAAAATTTGAAGAGCAGACTTGGCGGAGCCAGAAGTTTAACCGGAGCTGCGCTATGCGCACAATTGCGCAAATGCGGATTTTAAACAGGGAACTACAAAAGAGCTAGAAATGGTCCAAAACAACCAATTACTACAGCTCTTGTGCTGAGGTCACTTCCTACAGGGACAGGTAGGCTGCTCAAGGCTCCCCACTCCCACTGGTGAGCAAAGAAACTTCCTTCTATCCAAGTAAGGTAATGGACAACACAGGAACTACACCACAGCCCAGAATACAGTTGATTAGGGTAGGGTGTATTGTATACATTTTTATGCACCCTTATCAATGAATGTGGGATACTATCAAATGCTTTTTTGTAGTCAATCCATGCCATATTTATTCTTCCCATTTTTACAGTTCTCCTCTGACTTTATTTTAATTTTATTTTTTATTTTTATTTTATATCCCTATAAGGGAAAGGAAATGACCCTTGAGAACAGAAGCCAGCTGAAGTTCTTATTGACTTGGCAGAAGTTGAAGCTTGTTTGTTGTTCCTGGTTACTAGAATTCAGAAGAGACATACGATGCTGTCTAAGTTTCTGTAATTACTGCTTTATTTTTGTCATCTACTCTGATGGAGTCATGTATAAAAAGGACCACAACATCTTACTGTAAAAGTTTGCTGCACTGCAAAAAAAGCTTACTTGAAAGGTGGATTTATGTTGTACTGAAACAAATTTTTCTGAATTTTATTTATTAATAAATATGATTTTTAAACCACAGCTATGACTCCAGTGGCTGGTTAGTTTATCAATGACCCTGCATACTACACAGGTGTTTTTTGAAGGCAAAACTTGTAGTTGTATGTACTTATTTTATTTTGTTTGCTCACTTCATTGATGGGCTTGTACAACACCCTTTTCAAACATTACCCAGGCCAAAACAAAGACAAATTATTAAGCATGCAGGGAGAAATGCATATGCATTGCCACAAACACCTGCAAATGTTTAGAACAGAGACATGCATAGCATAATACATATAGCTATTGTCATATACAGATGGAAATATTTACAACACGACTAAATTGTAAAGTGAAGACAAATGAAATAAATGCATAAACATGGTAAATGTAATCATTATAATAGTATTAATACTATAAACAGAGTGGAATATCAACCAAGAGCATTCAATACAAAGAAATGACAAATCTGGTTGAAGTAGAGAGTAGGAAAATGGGGAAAGAAACAAAAGGGAAGTACGTGCAGAAGACTGTGTACAAGGTTTGGGATTTCAGCACACTGGCAGCAACAAGAAAATGAATAATGCAATATAGGAATACAATATTTCATGGCCTGCAGAGAATTGTAACAGCATCTTTGGAACATTTACATGTTTAGTCATTGAAGCGAAGTTCTTTTAACTATTTAACAGTGAGAAATCCACTGAGGCCATGATATCATAAGGAAGAATGTTCCAGGAAGTTGTGGCTAATTTGTAAAGCATCTTTTACAAAGGCAGCAGCAAACTGAGGTCTGTTAAGTTTAAAAGGAACTAGAGTTATGAAGCATGCATGATAGTACATGAACTGAGGGATGTATTAACAGGAGGACAATAATTGCTTTTATGAAGACTTAAATGAGAGGATAAAGTAAACATGTAGATACAGCTGCATCTAGACAGAGATGCACTGATGCTGTGTAGAACAGGCTGAATTTAGAAACAAATACTATTTTCTGTAGTCTGATATAAGGATGCATTTTGGACTGAGGCATATTCTAATCTAAGGATTAAAATCTTTATTGCAATGGCTCTATACGTTTTGTATGTAAGTAAGGCATGAATGTCATAAGCCATTTTTAGTTGTTGGACTTTTAAGTGCTGTTTTATTAATGCAGAACTGAAAAAAAGAGCAAGTGATCTAGCATACTATGGCAAGATATCTGTGTTCTTTGGTGAAAGGTATCAATGCACTCCAAGCGTCATACATTTGAGGTGATGAAATGTTCGATGGTCTTTTCAGTGACCATGAAACCATGGCAGTGGACTTTTTGGCATTTACACAGTTTGTTGTTACAAGCCAACCCCAAATCAAATGTATTTCCTGTTTTTCTATATTGTGGGCTTTCCCAAAAGCTGCTTGTTTCCTTGGGTTACATTCCCCACAGGAATCAATCTGCGGAGTATCAAATCATGGCAGAATCCCATGTTAGCAAGTTTGACTATTCTGGGCATAAATGACTGAAAGATATGAATTCTTATACCAGCTCACTATGGGTATTGAGTACTGCTAGAGGTATGGAGAAATTGCCTGATGCCCCAGTAAGCTCCAACATATACGGCTGACCCTCATGAGGGGTATGTAGCCTTTGACAAGAACTTGGTACAGCTTCAGGAAAGAGTGATCAATGTATGCTCATGTTCAGAAAGAGACTGGATCGACCTCTGTTACACCTTCTGCAGCAACAGATTATCCCTGTCTACCAGTAGTCCACCACCAGAGGAGACCAGCATTCTAGAACAAACCTGAAGAAGCTTGGACCAGACGCTAACATGGAGGTTTACCCAAGTTATGTTTAAAAGATAAACATCTAGGCAATGGGCAGAACAGGTCCGAATACTTTTGTCTAATCTAACTGGATATGCCTTAAAAATCTGCATGAATTTGGAAGATATTTATGTATACATTGTCAGAAATTAAAGATAGTTTAGCAAAGGCTGTGGATTTTCATCTGCATTGTAGCCCTGCAAACTTTATAAAACTATATTTTATACAGACAAAAAAATGAGGAAAAATTTTAGATTTATTACATATTGTGAAATCGCACCTAGAACTTCACATAAATCATATGATTATTTTGGAATTTTGGTTGTAGATAAATTTAAGAAGGTAATCCCTAGTAACTTAAGTGGGCAGTACAGAGCGAACCTCAGTCTTCTCCATAACTAGCTGCTGCAGTAGAGCATTTGATGCCGAGTGATGGTATAGATTTCTAAGTTAGATTTGCAGTTTCCTAAGGTTAGTAAGCAAGCGTTCACCCAGGTAGGCTGCTGTACTGAGAAACAAATGTATAATTCTAAGCAATTTATTTTACATTCCTTTAAAAATATATACACAGCTAGGTATTTCACAGTTAATGACACCAATACTATTCCTTAAAGAAGTTCATAATACTAGTCATCAGTCTGTTAGTGTCCCTGAGAGTGTACAATGGAGAAACAAAAAACATAGGTCAGACACCACAGTCACCAAATCAATAAAAACACAATAAAATAATGAACTTATTTATTAGGAGGTTAGTGCTTTTACAATGGGGTGCAGCAATGTTAAATTACTGTTAGAAGTGTGGAATCTGTCTGTGCCATTATAATAGTATCAAACATCTGAAATGTATTACTGCAGTAAAAGGGAAAGAACTACTAAGATTGCTGGACTTTGGAAACAATTATATTTGGAAATACAAAATGACTAGCAAACAGAGAATTATACTGATGTGTTTATATGGAAACAAAAGGGAATACTCTAACAAGCAGAAATGCAGGCTTTTTGTGTGAAAATGTACATCCTCTAGCCTCACTGCCCAGGTTGTCTCATAATATAAACAGCCAGAATTTTCACCACTTTAAAGATTTATGGAAGCTATTGGGAGAAACAGCTCAGCCAGAGATTCTGTCACAAGTATGTAGTCCCTGTAAAAATAAAAATGCAAGACTAGAACACAAAGGAAGTCAATATTTGACTCTGGATAGAAGTATTAGATAAATCCTGTACTGGCCTGGGTCTCGTCGAAGACTCTTTTTAAAATACTGAAAGGAGACTTTGTAAGGGTTGACAGGGAGTATGAATTTTACCAAAAGACCCCAGCAGTTTAAGTAATATAAAGTTAACAGACAAATTGATGCACAGGAGACCCTAGTAAAGTATACACTAAGGGAAAAAGGAACAGAAACTGAGAAAAATGACAAATAGGTCTCAAAATCAAAAAGGGGAACTTGAACAGAGTCAAACTTCTCTCTTTTACCAAAACTGGAAGAACAAAAACAGAATTAAAACTCTAAGGAACAATCAAGTAATCCCACCAATGTGAAAGAGAAAAGGTAACAGACAATTTTCTTTGAAAAGTGGTGTTATTTTTAGGAGTTGCCCTTCATAGGTGATGAAGCAAATGAAGGAAAAGGCTTGCACCCATATTGTTAGATGAGGCCACACTTCATAGTAGGATACTGAGAAAATACAGATGTTGCCAACTACCACATAAGTCATGTTAAATTTCAGGAAAGTTTGAGAGAGTATGATCCCCTGGGTAGACCTAGAGAGAAAACCCAAACAAAATAGATGGGAACCAGGACAGCAGAACAGAGCCACTGAGTACCTTTACTTCAAGGTATGTAATGACCTGCTATACACAATAACCAAAGAGAGAGACCAGTCATTGAGACAGTCGATCTCAAAACCTATCAGAACAATTGTAATGAAATTAGCCCATAACCACATTGTCTATTCCTAAATGGGCAATCAAAAAGTCTAGAGATCTGGCTAGATTTTACTGGTGTGGTATTATGAAGGACAGAGAACTTCTGAACTTCCTTTCATGTGTGAAAAAGTAAGAACCACTGGAAACCACTAGAAACCAAACCTCAAAATTCTTCAGAAACACCAAAGAGCTCAAAGGAAAACACAGACGTGGCTTAAATCCATAATTTATTCACTCCATCCTGGTACCTCAGCTGTTCGCCTTCAATGGGACACACCTTAACATTTTTGATATACTTTTATACATACATCAATTAACTAATTAAGCAATTATTTCAGACATTTTAACTCTTTCAACACTGAAACATATTCCAGGGAAAGAAATATAATCATTTTTAACCATTTAAAACTCATTCTTTGCTTAATATACAAATTTTCTAACACTTTTTACAAAAATGTAAACATTAAATTAATACTCCAAATTTTCCAGCATAATAAATTTCATTTATACAATAAATTTTCATTCAAAAATGTGATATAAATATAACACCTATAAATCACTTAAGCTTATTAAACATGAAAAAACTTCATTTTTATTACATGCTAACTTAACAAATATAAATAGAATTTCATTTAGTTTCACTAAATTTCCAAATTCATTCCCCTAGGGAATAAAGTATGAAATTCAATAATCATCCTCTGTTCAAGCCTATTTAAAGCTGCTTTAAAGTTTCCTGTACAAAAATGAGGCCTAGCCAATACACTAAACCTAAAACTGTCATTTTTACCCTCATGCATTCTACAAAAATGTGCGGCTACAGGACTCTCCAGATTACTTCTCCTTATATCACCCAAATGCTACAAGATATGAATCTTAATCTTTCTGGTAGTTTGCCCAATATACCACTTTGCTGGAACACAATCACAGCCTAAAATGTATACAACTCCAGATGACCTACAGTCAAACCTTTCAAAAGCAATGTACTTCTTTCCATTTATTTTCACCCCATGCATATTCTTAATTTTATTGCAGACGGAACATATCCCACAGGTATGCATTCCCACATTTCTGACAGCTTTAATTTCAAGTTTTCTATTCAAAATTTCTTTTAAATTTGGATACCTACTATAAGAAAAAGTAGTGTGTTTAGAAAAAAGGTGACCTATTGTAGGATCTTCACTCACCACGTCCCACATACCCCTAATAATTTTTTTCATAATCCCTGAAAGATTGGAATACTTGGATACAAAAAATAACTTATTTAAATCTGGTGTGTTATCAAAATCAAGTGCATGTTTGCATCCTCGTGATCCAAATGTCCTATTCCTACACAATCTACATTTTATAGATTGAAGCTTATCATAATCGTATCCTCGAGAAGTTAATCTTCCCAAGATTTCATCACACACTTCCTCCCAAAGATTTTTATTTGAAGTATTCCTCAGATTCCTTTTAAATTCCCCCTCCGGTATGGCCTTAATCAAATGTGCAGGGTGCATGCTACTAGCATGCAGAAAATTATTAACAGAAGTAGGTTTCCTATAATTTTTATGTTCAACCAAACCACTTGTCCCCACATAAAATTCTACATCCAGAAAGGGAATTTGGAATTCAGATGTATGTGCTACAAATTTCAGGCCATGGTGGTTATTATTTAAATCCAACATAAATCCATCAAAGAGACTCATGTCACCCTTACATACAAAAATCAAATCATCTATATAACGTTTGAAAAAACTACATTATTAACAAAAAATGTATTTTGAAACATAAATTCCTTCTCAAACTCTCCCATATAGATCACTGCATAACTGGGTGCAAAGGCTGCACCCATGGCTGTTCCTTTTGTCTGCAAAAAATATTTGTTTTTCCACAAAAAATAATTATGTGTTAAACTAAACTCAAGCAAACTTAACAAAAATCTGGTGCAAGGTCCTTCTCCCATCACTTTGTACACTGCTTCCAAACCCCACCTGGTTTTAATATTTGTGTAGAGTGATACAACATCAACACTGGCCCAATAATAACCATCCTCCCATTTGAGTCCCTTTAAAGCCAAACAAACGTCCTGAGTATTCTTAACATGTGATTGAACCTTCGGAAGGAATTTCTTGAGGTGGAAGTCTAAAAAAATGTTAACCCTTTCAACAAAAGACCCTATTCCAGAAATAATGGGTCTACCTGGAGGATTGGTAACATTTTTATGAATCTTAGGTATTATATACATATAGGGGTGTCGAGGTTCCCTAATAGTTAAAGTTTTTACATCTTTACTAGTGAAAAATCCCAATCTTTCACCTCTCTCCAATAGCTCATTAAGTTCATAGGAATAAGAATTCAAGGGATTACTTTCTAGTTTTTGATAGGTGTCCTCCACTAGTAAATTATTAACTATGTTCTCATACTTATCATTGTTCATAATCACCCAATTACCCCCTTTGTCTGCAGGCTTGACATTGACCTTATCCAATTCCATCCTAAATGCCTTTAAAGCTGCACATTCTTCTTTATTTAAATTAAAACTCTTCTTGCCCTTGCAAAAAGATTTATGTGCTGATTCCAATTTAGCCAAAATAACATGTTCAAAGGCATTTATTGCCACAGATTTCTTAGGAGGCATAAAGTTACTGTCACCTGAAAAATATGGAACTTCTATATGACCATATCCACCTCCAAAAACCCCCTCCAAATTAGATTCTGTAATAGACTCATATGTAAGCTCATTCTCATTCTCATTCCCATCTTCATCCAGGCCCAAACCCTCATAATCATATATGCTAAGATTTAACAAAGTTTCATCTAGCATACCATCATCTCCTTTATACATACTTTTTTCCTTTTCATGAAAATACACCTTCAAATTCAATTTTCGAATGAAGGCTTTCACATCAAAAAGAATGTCTGAAAAAGAAGGTATCCTAGTGGGTACAAATTTTGTCCCTTTAGAAAGAACATTTAACATTTCTCTGGACAAAGAGGCATCAGAGAGGTTAATTACATTTAAGCCAGTGTTGAATTCCACTTCATGTTGCACAACACTACATAAACCAGTAGTAGAAATAAACTCAGAAAGTTCATTAAGATTATCCTGATATTCATCCTGTATTGCAACCAATTCACTGTTAGTCTCATCAAAATTACTAACATTTCTCTCATCCATATTATTAATCCTTTGATTCTCACGAAAATTTTGAGACTGTTTGTGTTAAATTATTGGCGTCAAGATGAACATTTCCCAAATTATTAATATAATCACATACACTTGCAACCTCAATATTTTCTGCAAATTGCATGCTTTTGTTTAAACCAACATATTCCAAACTCACTATCTGTCCTGAACACTCGCGCACATTATCACTAACTGAGTGCTCAAAATCCACTACATTCATAATCTGCTCTGAAGAAACAGGAGAGCGCTCAAGCATTTCACCTTCACACTGTAGTTTGGAATTTAAATCCGGAACACCAAAATTTTCAGCATAGGAAGAAGTAGCTGAATCGTAAATAAATCTAAAATCTATACAACTAACAAAACTATCAACTCCCGAACTAACAGCCTGTTCGGAAGTCTCGCAAACATCACCACTCAAGATAAAAGAATCTTTTATACTAGAAACTTGTTCCAAAGGAACACTAAATAATTCTAATGTTTTATCATTATAACATGATGGCACATTTGGCTTTGATACACTACTAAAGTGCTGAAAAGCATATTTACTATTTTTTATAACAGTTTTTTCAGAACATAGCACATTTTCATCATTAACTCTCACATTAGATAGCGTGCTTACAAACGAAGCACGCTGACCGTTTAAAGTCATTTTTTTGGCTGATTGCTAGCATTCAAATGACTTGTCTTACCCTGTTTTCTTGTCGATCTTGTCTGCACATTATAAGTCTTATTTCGAGAATTCTGCTGTCCTCTTCTGTTCTCCTCATTCACGTCTGGATCTTCAATTACTATATTTTCAAAAGACACACTTTTACGACTGCCACTAGTCTCTGCAGAGGAACAAGACGAAATTTCGTCATTTCCTCCCTTGTGTCTTTTGAAATTCCTTTGGAAACGGCGCCCTCTTCTGGGCCAATTGTAGATCTCGTTCCTTTCGTAATCTTGAACATCCCTGTTTAATTTTGACTTCTTTCTGGCCATCACTTCACTTTCAACTTTTTTTAGCTTTTCATTAATCTCTTTAAAATTTGATTGAAACACATTTGTGGACACCTTGTTTTTTATATCTTGTTGTAACTCAATAATTTTACAATGCAAACTGTCCATAGTTCTTTGATTCTTTTTTATCAGAATTTTCAGCCAGTTTAAACAACAGTCTTGTGCAGCTTGTCTCCATTCAAACAACAAGTCATTTTCATCTTCCTTAAAGCCTCCTGCAGGCAATTTGTCTATACGCAGACCTCTGGGTGTTATGTTCAACATCACATATTTTTCAAGTAATTTGGAGTCATAAAAAACAGTCATTTCTTTTGCCATAATACGTTCAAGATGCACAAATTCTTCAGAACAAAGTTCACTGCTACCCCTAGTCCACAAATCTGAGGCAGCATATTTTCGCTCTCTTTCTTTTAGTATATCAGCAAAAGAAAAAGTCTCACCACTCTGTGCTTCCTCTGATACGGACATCTCAAAAACTAAGAACCACTGGAAACCACTAGAAACCAAACCTCAAAATTCTTCAGAAACACCAAAGAGCTCAAAGGAAAACACAGACGTGGCTTAAATCCATAATTTATTCACTCCATCCTGGTACCTCAGCTGTTCGCCTTCAATGGGACACACCTTAACATTTTTGATATACTTTTATACATACATCAATTAACTAATTAAGCAATTATTTCAGACATTTTAACTCTTTCAACACTGAAACATATTCCAGGGAAAGAAATATAATCATTTTTTAACCATTTAAAACCCATTCTTTGCTTAATATACAAATTTTCTAACACTTTTTACAAAAATGTAAACATTAAATTAATACTCCAAATTTTCCAGCATAATAAATTTACCAGGATGGAGTGAATAAATCATCTGTGAAAAAGGACACCACCCAACATATAATTTAAGAATCCTCTAATACCTTTAACCACTGTACAGGTTCTTTTTGAATGCATATTAAGACATTGTGTGTCTACTTGTAAAACTGAACAACGCTCATCAGTATATCTTGGTAATTACAGATTATGCAACAGTCCACAGCAAAATAATTAGTAGCGTTTTTTCTATGGTAGGAATTCCCAAAGAAAATTTTACTGGTCAAAGCTTCATGTAATGCATGAATTTGCCAGTGATTTAAAATGAAACAACTAAGGACATCTGTATACCACCCTCAAACAGATGGGCTAATGGATCACTTCAACAAAAATGTTAGTCTATGTCATGAAGGTTATATAGATAGATGGGGAAAACCGTGGGTTTTCTCAAATGGGTAATCCTGGTCAATAAATTAATAAAAATTTTATATATATATATATATATATATATATATATATATATATATATATATATATATATATATATATATATATATATATATATATGGTTCCCATTCAGAAGCCTGAAACATCATAAGCCTGAAAATCAAAATCCTGAAACCAAAAGCCTGAAAATTCAGAATCCTGAAAACTCAAAATCCTGAAAGCCCAAAATCCTGAAAGACCAAAATCCTGAAAGACCAAAATCCTGAAACTCAAAATCCTGAAAACACAAATAATGCTAATATGTCACTATAAAGACACTAATATCTACCAACTGACCCTGACCCTAACTCTAACCCTAAGGTCCGTCACTATCGCACACTCACCTGACCCGCGCCCTAAACCTAACTCACTTAAACCGCCCCTAACCCCAATATTTGTCACTATTGCATACATGCCTAACCTGCGCCCTAACCCTAACTCACTTAACCGCCCCTAACCCTAAAATAAAACCAACCGCACACTTACCTGACCCCAACGCATGACCTAACACCACAGGGCTAACAATAGCAAAGCCACAATGACATCAGTATGTCTATTTTGTGTTTTCAGGATTTTGAGTTTCAGGATTTTGGTCTTTCAGGATTTTGGGCTTTCAGGATTTTGAGTTTTCAGGATTCTGAATTTTCAGGCTTTTGGTTTCAGGATTTTGATTTTCAGGCTTATGATGTTTCAGGCTTCTGAATGGGAACCATATATATATATATATATATATACACACACACGCAGAAAGAACATAACAATTGGTCAATATCCACAATCATCTACAGTAACTCAAGTAGCTGAATCAAACATCATTGACTCACAGAGTGAAAAAAAGCACTAAAGTGTTTTCACAGAGGGTCAAGCCCCCTGTACCTCACATATCTCTTGTGTACTATATAAACCAACTCAGAGAATGAGCTACAATGGGAAAGGCCAAATTCCCAGACCCCTACTGTGCAACAATCTCAGTGTGAGAAAGCTGATAAAGTTTGAAAAGCTGAGTTTCAATCAGCAGTACTGCTTTTCTCACTTTTTTAACAAAATGACACCTTTGACAAAAAGATAAAGCTACAGGTAAAGTAGAAAACATTGAATACACCCAATGTCGACATGAAAAACATCAACTTTTCTACATTGAAAATAGCTACATCGACAAGCAACTATACATGCACAGAGAAATAGTATCAGAGCATGCAAAACTTAAAGTTTTTTGATGAGGAAGAGCCCCTTTTAATTATAGGCTAACTCCAAAATCGCACAAATATGGGGTAAGGGTATATTCCCCAACCTTGTCGCCAGTTGACAGCTGCTTAGTCGATCATTCACAATCGAATAACAGCTGTTGACCAAACACACATTTACTCTTTAGGAAGGAACCATATATATGGATATGCTATCAGTACAAAACTATAAACACTCAGGAAATTCACTATAGTTTATTAGTCAATGAGATCGAATCAGCTGGAGGCAATTTTTGTACCACAGACTGGCTAGTGCTAATATGACACAGTCTGCTGTCTGTGTCCTATCTAGAGGGCAATGTGTGCCACATCTGATGTCTACAGCTTTTGTTTCACATGACTCTTCCTATTATGCAAGTAAGATGAAATTGTTTAATACCTTGTATGTAGCATGGTTTTTGGAATTGATGCAAATATCAACAAGCAAGATCTGTTGCCTAAAGGCAACAGAATTAAGTAACTGCAAAAATGCCTTGAGGCATCAGTAGGGTATACTGCTATTGATTTTACTTTTGATCCATAATACAAATTGTTAGCATCTTTTCCTCAGCACTGAGACTTTGGAGGAAAATCCTCGTTTGCTCAGGGCAACAAAGTCTAGAATTTTTTCAGTTACCATTACATCTTTACCCTTTCTCTTGTCACATAAAAATAAATGAATGCCTTTTAAATTCATTACGGTGTAGCTGATACACTGCTGTACTTCAAATGTTCATAATTGTCCTGTTTCTGCCCTGAATGATGTTTCATCTGGCACCTGATTTTGAATGGAGTGCGTCTTTTGAAAGCAGCACAGGATGTCATCAGAATGAGTGACACGCATGGCAATCAGAGACTAGAGTAACAATCGTGTTGTCTTCATCATCTCAGTCTGTCTCTTCTCTTTACAGCCCTGCCATGGGTCAAAGAGGGTATTTAGGCAGCAGTTGAAAGACCTCCTGAAAAGCAAGACAAATGAGTTGGTCTTAAAGTTGAATCTGATTACTCATATTGAACAGACAGAACAGGATAAGAGGGACGCATGGGTCCACATAGCTGGGACAAAAGGAATAATGAGAGAGAAGCCATTCTAGACTTCTGTCTAGCAAATAAGCTTAATTTTGACCAGCACATGCTCTACCAAGACAATCGGTCACAAAATCACATATACAAATAGTCAGCATGCAGCTCTGGTACACTTCCTCCTAGTAATGGAAAGGGCATGTCACTAAAGTCAGAGATTGCAAAATCACCACTGAAATGGTTAGCTCCCACCATAAAATAACTCGTGGCCACAATCAGTTGCTATCACTTATCAGGGAAGGCTCCAAGGTCAACACAGACTAGGCTGAAACCCTAGAAGCTGACAGGTGTGAAAGAACAAGAGTTCAAGAAAATGCTCAGGGCTCCAGCACCACAGGATAAAATAGAAAAAAATGTGGATCTGAAAAAGAATGGTTGTACCTCAGACAGCATGTGTAAAGATGATAGAACGCAACTAAACCAATTCTCTGAATAAAGTACATAATGAAAGCAAGTGCTGAAATGCAGAAGTCCTGGAATTCATCAAGAGAGAGGAGTATAGGAAGCAGATGGACTATCCTAAGAAAGAATACTGTTTGGCAAAGAAATAAGCTAGGAGAGCAGTTATAATGGTAAAGAGCAAGATGTCAAAGTACCTCTACTAGCTTTTGGGAAGGGATTCAGCAAATAGCATGCAGTAGTCCATCTGCTTCCTATACTCCTCTCTCTTGAGAAAAATAAAGATAATTGGCAGGTGTCATTTATAAGGCATGCCAGCAGTAGTCTTGTCACCAGTCCAGAGAACATCGATGGCAGATGGAAAAAACACTTCAAAAAGCTTCTGAATGATGAAATCCCCACAGAAGTTGTTACTGTTGTATGCACAGACAACAATGGAGGAGCAAGGATCTACCTTAGTAGTACGAAGTGCGCCAAGAAAATGAAAAGCCAGGAAAGTAGAGTAGTCAGATGAAGTCACAGCAGATACGATAAAGATGTTGGGTACACATTAGGGAACAAATACCTCCTGAGGGTTCTCATCACTGTATGGAGAGAAGTATTCCAGATGACCTGGGCAAAAAATGTTCTGGTGCCAATTTTCAAGAACAAATGTGGGCAGTGTAGAGGTAACAAACTTTTGTCTTACTGCATCAAAGTACTTGAGAGAATGATTGATAAATGACTGTAGAGTAACAGGAGGTAAGATGGAAAATGAACAGTTTGGATTTTAAGATGCAATGCAACTTTCCCAATCTTTGCAGTGAGATAGATAGTGAAGAATAAGCTGGAGATGAGCAATGAAACCAACTGACCATTCTAATCTAGGAAAAAACACATGACAAAGTGACATGAAAGCTGCTTTGGCCAGTCCCGTGATAGCTTGAAGTCCAGGAAACATTGGTACAATTAGTGAAGAGTGCAGTCAAGGATCCAGTTTCACATATGGACAGAGCCAGGTCCAGCACTAGGTGACCTAGGCAGTCGCCTGTGGTCCACTGGCTAAAAGGCCCCTGCCAGCTATGGGCCTGCCACAATATTTACTTTTTAATTAAAAAAAAGTTGTCTGCATTGCAGATTTAAATCGCCGTGTGTGTGCATTGATGCAGGCACGCCCGTTTCTTGCTGCTTCTTTTCTTTTCCGCGTCCATATGCAGAATTTAAATCCACAACATTCCTGCTGTTTGACTGCCCGTGTAGTGAAACAACAAATTTATCGGTAAGGTGCTTGCTTCTTCGTGTATAAAAGGTTGGGGGGGTTGTAAAATGCCCTACTTAGGACAGCAGGTAGGTTAGTTAATTTACCCAGACTCAAACACTGCACCTTGGTTACAGGAGACATGAGCATGAATCCTATACAAACCGCCATGCCTCTCAACTTCCTAACACAATAAATCTAGACAAAGCCTTAAATAATGGGGGAATAAAGACCCCAAAATAGGGACAGATTTTAAATATTACCTTATAAACAGAGCTTTGTTAGAATAAAAAGTTTTGGTGCTAGCTTGCATTTTCTGAAGGATATGAAGTCGGAAACTCAGGTGTATGTCATTTAATGGCTTTAATCCTCTGTAGTTTGCCAGAAAAACACATTTTAAGAGGAACAAACCAAAAATGAGCCAAAATTTGGACATTCTGTGGAAATCTGGACAGTTGAGAGGTATGATAGCAACTACCTCAGTGCATTTTAAAGGAATCGTGAGCTTCAGTGGAAGAGAAATTTATTGCTGCTCATGTCAAGTCCGTTTTCACTGTGCAACTGTTTTGTTTAGCAAACGGTCATCATTGTGCTATAGAATTTAAAAGCAGTGTTACTAGCACAACAGGTAGCATGTTTGCTTTTTGATGCAGAAGGCTGTGTTCTACTCCCACATCAATATATAGGTTGCTTAAGCTGTGTTGTACTTTGGGGGGGGGGGGTGCTGGAGGTACTGCAGTCCAATGTGTGCCCTCTTTTGGCTGGATGCCAAGTAACTACAAACTTGTCACTTTGCCATCCATTCCCTATTGTAATATTACAAGTTTACCAAATTTTTTTTTTTTTTAATCTAACATAGGCAATTTATTTTTCAGGAGCAGCAGGCATTGAATTTATAGTTGAAACAGTGAAATATAAAGCTGGTTTCCAGCAGCAACCTATTCATTAGTTACAGATCTCTCATGTGGAATTCTTCAGATGACACTTATGCAGAGATTGTGCATGTTCACTGATATTGACGGATTATGATGACAGAAGTTTGAGTGACGTTTTATGGTTGAAATGTTCTGAAATAGGTAGTTTTGTCATTACTGGCTCATATCTATTTTTCATTGCTTAGTGGAAAAATGTTCAAAACTACAAATTTAATACTCACTAACGTGGTGTTATATTAAACAAGGAATATAATTGAATACAATCAGAAAGGTGAATCAAAGAACACATGCATGTATGCATTTTCTTAAGAATGTGTGCAAGGGACCTATGGTTTGAAAACAGCCCAAAGATAAACGTAATTTACCAGTGGCCAGATGCATTTTCTTATATATATCTAGGTATACATGCATTTGGTCGGCCGGTGGATGGCCGACCGGAAAATGTATGTATACCTCAGTATGGAGAAAATTGATATATGTGCAGCAACAGAAACCTGGTTTAAGGCTCCAGAGGGCACCCCAGCACTACCAAGCTACAACTCATACCATACATTTCTGCCACAAAACCTGGACCAAAATACAAAAGGCAGGGGAGTACCCATATTCATCAAGGATACCCACACCTCCAGGTTAGTGGCACAGCAAGATGCTTCAAAGATCATCCACGTGCAACTAACAACGGGCAAAACTGCTATTCAAATTATAGCTTGCTACAGATCACCAACCATGTCCCAGAACCCCCACTCCGCATTCCTGGAAACACTGGGAAACAAAGGTCCTAACAAACACCCTGATATTGGGTGATTTGAATTACCCAAATATTAACTGGGAGACCTACTCAAGTACAAACTCCCTTGCCCAACATTTCTTAGAATTTATAAACTCAAACACCCTGGATCAACTGGTCAACACCCCCACCAGAGGTGACAACATATTGGACCTGGTCATCACCAACATGGGCGACTGGTGTTCCACACCGGATGTCAACCCCTCGTTGGTTAGATCTGATCATAAACTAATCACTCTGGATATCCACATTCCGCCTCCAGCCCCGGTCAAAGAAACCACCATGAAAAACTTTTCAAAAGCAAACTTCACATTACTTAAGACAGAGGTGGGAAGTTTCAAAGCCCACACTCTACGGGCACCTACAAGAATGCATGGATCGTGCTATCCCAAACAAAACCAAAACTCACTCCTCCAAGAAAAGGAAACTAGACTGGTGAACCCCTACCATAAACAAGCTATACAATAGGAGGAGGAAACTAGTACAGAAGAGTAAAATCCCTGATCAGTACCAGCAAGAAACTATGTTCCCTCATAAAATCATCCAAGGCTAACTTCAAAAAAAAAATTGCCATGGACTCCAAAGATAACCACAAGGCATTCTTTAGCTATGTCAAGAATTTAAGTGGCAATTCTCAGACCTGCTCGGAGTTGGTGCAGAATGGCACAAAATACACTGAACTGACCGATATAGCCAACATCTTGGCAGACAGGATCAGTGCAAACTTAATGCCCCTCTCACCCCCAAAAGGGCCCATAACTATACTAGAAGAATGTAGTGCCCCTGAAATCAGACACTCAGGTTAAAACAGCCCTCTCCAAAGCCAAAATCACAGCATGAATGGGACCGGACTGTGTCCCAGGCTGCGTCCTACATGAGCTCAAAGATGAACTAAACCCTCACCTAAACACACAGTTTAAACTCAGCCTTTCCACAGGCTATGTGCCCACAGAGTGGCTCACAGCAAAGGTTATTCCACTCCACAAAGGTGGATCCACAACAGACCCCCGGAAACTATCACCCTATAAGCCTGACTAGCTTGGTCTGCAAAGCTATGGAGCGCATCATTGTGGATCTCATAACAGAGACATTTGGAACCTCCAGACACTGGACCCTACCCAGTTGAGCTTTGTTAAGGGCAGATCATGCCTCCTAAACCTGGTGGACTTCTTTGAGACAGTTACCAAGGCTATAGATGAGGGAAAGGTGGTTCACACAGCCTACCTAGACCTTGCAAAGGCCTTTGACACCATTCCCCAACTCGGGTATTATAGACAAGCTCACCAGCCCGAACATAAACATCTACATCACAAAATGCGTTGCCAAATGGCTCATGGACAGAACCCACCTGGTAAGAGTTGCGGGAGCTAGGTCTGACTCTAAATCAGTTACAAGTGGCGTTCCCCAGGGCTCAGTCCTAAGACCCCTCCTGTTCGGCATATACTTCTCAGAGGTACAGGCAAGCACAGGAGGACTATGGCTGACCAAGTTCGTAGACGACTGCAAACTAGGTTCTATAATTGACTCTACGGCTGACACAGACATTCTCCAAAAGGGTCTTACTGAGACTGATACCTGGTGTCAAAACCATGGCCTCAAGCTAAATGCCAAAAAGTGCATAGTCATCCCCTTTGGAAAAAAAGTACCCACAAACTATCACATAGGTGGTGGTAGCCCCCTAAATACGGAAGACGTAATAAGGGATCTGGGGACCCAAGTAGATAGTAACCTCTCCTTTGATAATCACATTGCCAAAGTGGTTAGAAAATCTTTCTATGTGGCCCACCTAATCACAAAAGGGTTTGCATCCAGATCGAAAGAGGTCATTGGGCCCCTCTATGCATCACTCATCAGACCCATCAGAGTACAATGCCCCATTTAGGATGTTCCTTACAAGACACCTGCAACAACTGGAAAGACCAGAGAAGTACCTCACCAAGAGGATCACTGGCCTCAAGCAGATGCCCTATGCAGCTCGACTGAAGAAACTCCAGCTGTACTCAGTTGCATACCGCCTATTCAGAGGTGATCTCTGCCTGCCATACAAGGCCATGTCCAACCCAGAATTGATGGACATGCTCCACCTAAAGAAAACCATATCCCCTCGAGCCACACGCTCCAGGGATCTAAACCTCACCACAGCAATAAATAGGATGTGCTGGAGGGATAGATTCCTCTCCCAGAGACTTCCCATGCTCTGGAACAAAATTACAATCTACATTAGGCAGAGTTCCTCGCTAACCCTCTTCAAGAGGAACCTTGATGAGTGAATGGGAAACAGAATGTTTACCCCAGGGATCACTTCAATGGCTCTGCTGGACAGAGGCACAGGGAACTAATCTAAGGGGGCAGTGAAAGCCAACACATTCCAGCTAGGCTTATGCCTTCAGGCAGATAGCCTAGTACCTACCTATAAACCTATGTTCAATGGCAGTATGGCGACTGCACATAATTGTGAATGCAATTATGTCGAACTGCAACCCCCCCCTTCTTGACCCATGGTAGCGCTTTGTTTAGGTGGTAGAGTGATTGGAAATGTCGAATTCCAAATTTTCTACAACATTCCGAGCATTCGACACCTGGAGCTTTGACATATAGGTTCGTGAAAACAGAGTTTCAACCATCGGTCGCTCGGTCATATGCATGTAAACCATATATACACACACACATATATATTTTTATATATATATATATATATATATATATATATATATATATATATATATATATATATATATATATATATATATATATATATATATATATATATATATAGTTAGTGTGATTTATTGCTGTATCACAGAATTGACTGAAAAACATCCAAAAATATGCACAAAGGAATCACACTACAGAGCACTCAAAACGTCTAACAAAGTCATGATTGCAGAGAGAAATTAGTTTCTTTTTAGTCTTTACACTAAAACCCTCCATAACAGCAGCTTCTAATTTGTCTGATTAGTGGACGTATTATCGTTTTTTTTTTTCCGTAAAGTATATGGTTAGGCATATCACATTATTAAGTTGGGCAGGGAGACTTCACTCCCTTTACCACCTTGGTAATATATGCTAACCATATGCTTGCCCATAACCCTAAACCTTAAAATAACCTTTCTATAAACAGTACCATTAAACAAGACAGGCTCAGACACACACCAGCACTTGCATACACTTAAATCTTTTGGTTTACCCAGTCCTAAAATATACACACTCGCACAAACTACAGTTATACTTTTCCCTAACCCTTATCCACAAACATTCACAGACGTGTGCGCACATACACACACACACATATAAAACCTACTAACCTGTTATAATTAAGCACAAGTCCCACAAAATGAACATTCACGCAAACAACCATGCAGCTCATTCCACCATTATAGAATGAACAGAACATATATATATATATATATATATATATATATATATATATATATATATATATATAAATATATATATAATGCACAAATGTGCCATTTGTAATAAATTAGTCCTTTATCTAGTTGTGTAATGCATGAAAATATTGCAGCCTCAATGTCCTAAACTCATACTTTTGAAGGGCTTTAAAGATCATACACAAATCATTCCTGATTAACCTATAAAACACAGAACACAACTTCATTTTTCTTAGTCTGTCATCATATTTCTTGCTCCTCAGTGTTCTAATTTGACAAGTAAATGAACACTGTAGTGATTCAAGGATATCATCTGATTTTGTTATAACTACAGAATATTCAAGGGTAGTTCACTTCAAGGATAGATAAAACTCGCATACGAACTTTGTATCTCTTTGCTGTGCATCTCATATCATATATTTTATCCTGTACTTGTATAAGTTTTGAAGCACATGACAGCTTGCAAACAAATTGTAAACCAATATCTAACAAGATCTTAGAGTCAAGGTTATTCCAGTTGCATTTTTTTGGTCAGCTTCATGTCACACTGCATCATTTGATCCATAGTAAACTTCTGCTATGCTTGATTTGACATTGATGCTACTTTTTTTCCATGTTCCAGTCTGCAGACTGAAATTGTAGTTTGTAAGGACTGTGCATTGGGGTACTTAAATATATAGATCAGCTTGCAGGCATCGGGGAATGTTGATACTTGCATCTGCTCATTGATTAGATACTGAAAAATAATGTACAGCTGGACCCAAAAACACCACCTGGGACAGTCCCCTACTTATACCTGACCAAGATGATGTGGACTCAGTTTCAAATATGCAGCAGTAAAGAAAACAAATAATCCATAGTGATACTGACAGTTAAAAAATAAAAGTAAATTCATCATAGAAGAGCTTCCCCTTATAGTATATACATGTTGCTAAATTGCAATTACTTGAGTACAATATTTATTTTATATTAATAGTAAGCAGTATACAGTCTATTGAGTGCACAAAATGGTGAGCACAGCCACTGGGTTTCTATCAATTGATTGAACGTTTAGGTTAGCGAATACCTAAACGTCAATCTGGTAATAGCCAAAGAAAAAAAAAAAAACATGAACGGACGATTTAATGCAGGGAAAGAATTCCCTTGGCCATTATGAAGATTTTGCCCATTTCCCCACAGTAGAGTGAGCTCAGAGTTGGTATATTTAGGTCAGGGGGTGTGGGGGGCAAAGCCCACCACTTAATTTTGGTTTAAATTTTTTTTTTTTTTTTTTTGCGGCCGAGGGAATTCATTCCCTATGTTAAATCGGCCGTTCACTGTGTTAATTTTTCGATATTACCAGTTCGACATTTAGGTATTCACAAACCTAAACTTTTGATCGGGTAATATAGATGCCAGCCACGCCGGATGTGATTGGGAAATAAGGAAGGAACCCACATGACCAAATAACGCTAAGCAGAGATAGACAACTGATACCTGCACCCAGACATGATTTATTACTGTTACACAATGGCATAATTTACAAAAAGAAATGTCTTATAAAGTGTTTTAAATTTTTAAATAGTGAGTGCCATTGAAAGCTGGAACCTTGGCTTTTTTTTGCATTTCTTCATCAGTTCAAGTGTCCAAGGTTACCTCAGCAGGACTGGAATGTGAATATGATTATATAGCTTTGTATGTTGCTGAGATAGATTGCAGTGTATGAGTAATACTACTATGTTATTTCAACGTGTCTGCATAATTAACAGGAATAACAGTGCTTGCATGCATGTATGTATTAAAATTGACTTGCAATTCTTTCCTGCCAGCAAAGTTTTATACTACAGGTGACCTCTCATACATATATAGCAGCATTACTTTAACCATAACAAATGAATGTCATTATTTAAAAAAAATAAAGTTAAAAAAAGTTTTAAATGGTTGCGACAAATTACATTTGTTTTTTACTTCTACATGAATGATCCAAGTGTCTGGGAGTGAGTTACAGATACAATACACATGTTGGGCAGTCAGAGAAGAATATTTCTACAATATATCTAGTGCATGTACTCACTCACCATCTTCATTTACTTGTTTGTTATGAACAATGTTTTAACTGCAACCATGACCAGCAGATGCAACCTGTATAAATACCTTGCATTATCTGCATACATACATGTCAGATTCGATAGTCCAGATACATGTTGCATAATGCAAGATTTTAAAAGAAAAGTGTAGACTGCAGCTATAGTTGTCAAATAGACATTGTGAATTAGCCATAACCTGACTCAGTATTCAAGTTTATCACTGAGCTAGCAGATCACAGTAGGACCTTCAGGTTGCTACAAATCCTTTCATGTGCCAATAGCCATATAAACGCCCCTTTTGGAATGTACCTCACAAGACATCTGCAGCAGCTGGAAAGGCCACAGAAAATACCACACAGAGAGGATTACTGGCCTCAAACAAATGCCCTACACTGACCGCCTCAAAAAACTCCAGCTTTACTCCATAGCATATCACCTACTCCGAGGTGATCTCTACCTAACATATAAAGCTATGTCAAACCCAGAGCTGTTGGACATGCTACACCTAAAGAAATCCCAATCCCTCCAAGCTACACACTCTAGGGACCTAAACGTTGTCACCACAATAAACAGGACATGCTGGAGGGATAGATTCCTGTCCCAGAGACTTCCTATACTCTGGAACAAGCTACCCATCTATGTCAAGCAAAGTTCTGCATTAGCACTCTTCAAGAAAAATCTTGATGAGTGGATGGGAAATAGGAAATACACCCCGGGGATCACTTCTGTCTCTCTGCTGGACAGTGGCACAGGAAAATAACTTTCTTGGGTGGCGTAAGCTATGGTACCTTGCTGGCTAGGCTTACGTATGCCCTTGGGCCAATAGCCTAGTACCTACCTATGAAGATAATTGATTTTTCTGTAAAAGCTAAATAATCTGTAGTTATACTTATGCAAAACTGAGGAATGTAGTAATCATCTCAGTGTATCTCGCATATAGTGCAAAATCCAACTGTGTGAAAATACCTGTACACTCTTCTATATTATTTTGCACAATTTACAAAGAAAATAAATATTTTGTTCTTGAGCATTTAAGGTTAGATGCAAGGAAAACCCCTGCTTCACCTACCAAAGCTTTGTGGCTGCCTGTAGCACAGGGACCCAAACTACTACAAACAACCCTTCTCTTTAAACTGCATCACAGATAATTCTCCCTTCTATACACCAAACTTCTTGAAAAAAAGAAACATGCACCTCTAATCCCAAGAAATATTACTACTACTTCCAAGCTACTTACCCCAGGGCCAAATTGAACTACACCAGACACTTATTCGCTATCTTGGTCTCTATGCAATCCCTACCCACCCAGACAAAATCTTATACCCTCTGCCATACAGAAACCCTGCAGAAGTATTACATTGCCTAACCATCACCTAACCCACCAGTTCTCTCTCACTCTTTCTGCGTAGTATTAACCTTACAGACCATATTTTACTACCAAGACTTTTACATCAATCGTACACATTCTACACAGTGACACATGCTTATGTCATTCTTTCAGCAGTGTTTTAATATTGTACACAGTCTCAGGGCCCACTTTCTTTTATGCTAACCATCTTACAGAAGTCCTGACACTTACCTTTCTTATCTACCAGGTATAAGCTATAATATATTCTACTAGGATTTTCAAGCTCACCTACTTTTTGCAGATAGTCGTCATCATTATTCTAAATGATGAATATATAACTGTATGTAGGGTGGGAAATGCTAGTCAGACACCAAAAGGGAAATTGGTTAGGCTTTATATTCACAGGAATGGTAACCAAATACTTACCTATGAACCTAAACATCACAATATACGTATAACTATTCCAGTGTGGGGAAATGATCAAACCCAGAACTACCATATTACATCACTGATATTAAAAATAACACACTGTAAACATTCAAACATTTTTTGTCGGAAGCATTGCTATACTATACTCCAACCACCTTTAGCTCTCCAGCCATCACATAACACCATACTTCGAAAAAGCACAAATGCTAGCATCCAACCCAACTTTCATATTTACAAGACTCATCACATATCACACTTAACGTTCCACCAAATACATCCATTGCAAATGTTACTTTAGTAGAAGATATTCTTATAGATAACACTACATGTAGAGCAAAATTTAATTATAATAGGGGATGCTAACATAGAATGGATGATCACAAATTCCTGTAACTCCTTAATTCTCCACCAATAAAACTGATTGGACTTTTTCAGTTAATATCACAGGCAATAATAATTGATAATTCAACTAGAAAACAAAATATTCTAGTCTGGATTATTACAGATATCACAAACTTCTTAATTCTCCATCAATAAAACTGATTGGACTTTTTTTCGGTTAATATCGCAGGCAATAATAATTGATAATTCAACTAGAAAACAAAATATTCTAGTCTGGATAATTACAGATATCACAAACTTTAAAAATCCAAGTAAATTACCTAAATCAATAATTTAACATTCTAGGGTGGCCGCGGTGGTGCAGCGGTTAGCGTTGCCACCTCACAGCAAGAGGTTCTCTGGTTCGATTCTCAGCTAGGGTGCCTTCTGTGTGGAGTCTGCATGTCCTCCCTGTGGTCGCGTGGGTTTCCTCCGGGTGCTCCGGTTTCCTCCCACATCCCAAAGACATGCTGTAGGTGGAATGGACACTCTAAATTGGCCCTAGGTGCGAGTGTGCGCATTTGTGTGCCTTATGTTGCATATTAATGAAGGCGTGCTACCAAGGAGGAGCCATGTACACAGATACTGAATAGTGCTAGGAGATGTGTTACAGTGCTCGCAGATCTGTAACATGCCCCTTTCACACTCAAAGTGCCGTACAGCACTTTACAATAAGAAAATATCCTTGGACACAAATGAAAAGAATGTTAAGTAATGTCATGTAAGGGGTGTGTTACAGTATCTGTTGCACACACCCTGCATTGTGAATGTGCCATATGGCACTAAAACAAAGAAAGTGTCCTAGGAGACTTATTTAATAATTTGTAAGTGTAATGTGTGTTTTAATGATTACATTTTTTTTATTACTTTACTGCAAAATTTAAATGTAGCCAAGTGGGTTTACAAGGTGTTTTTGCTCAGCAGTGCTTGAATGCATCACGAAGCTACATAGAAATGTATAGCTAAAATCTTATCATCCAAGTTATTGGAGTGGTTAGTCTCGAAGCTGTGTGTGCAGTAGGTGCACAGTTCAAATACCAAGACAGGCCATTCAACTTTTACATGGGAAAGAATTTGTATATTATTTTTTATTTATTGATGTAGTTATTGATATTTGTTAACCAGGGTAGTGTAGAGCTGGTCCAGAATCCCAGTGTCAGTGGAGATATGAGGTGAAAACCACCATTTAAACACAAGTGTCCGATGCAGTACAGTCACACATTTTTATTTTTAAATGAAAAATCTTGTTTGCCCTTAGCTCAGTTTTGCTAAGCACTAAGACAAGCTAAGCAATGCTTAAAAAGGTCGTATAAAGAATAAAAATGATACTGAACACCACAAGAAGATGAAAACTTCTGCACAACTGAAAAAAGTCCATGTGAAGTATAAAAAATATAACAATGAAGTGCAGAAGTTACCTAGGCAGTCCACGAAGTAACAGTATCAGACAAAATATATCCAATTTCAGGAATAAAGTTCCTTGTCTCTTCAGACCAAGTCTGCCTCAAATAAATCCAAGTTAAAGCAATAGTTCTTCAGTAAAACACCAGGTAGTAGTTGTTAGCTGCAGTTTATTGTAAAAACAGGTGAGCGCTTTCGCTATTCAGCTTTTTCAAACCATCATGACCATATATATACTCACTTCAAACTAATTATATTCAATATAACAATTAATTAATTAAAGTTAAAACCTAGTTAAGCTGCAAAGTTTAATAGCATCTGATATATGAAACAATAAGAGTATTCAAATAGCTAACTATACTTAAAAACATTAGTGTGTAGCCAAACCATAAAAGTTTAAAAAGTATATGCATACATTTTTAAGACAATAAATAAGAACTATTCAACAAGAAACATAAATAACTATTAATATACAAATTACTATTGCACACTACAGTCTATGCTAAATATATATTAATGGTCTAAAAATTCATTCTTAGTTAATATTTAAACCTTCTTTTTTTCAGCTTTGGTTTAATTGGGACATTATCATTCAGTCCCGGGGGACTGTGTGCTTGTAATCGTATGATCCAGTCTGCTTCTATTTCCTCAGTCCTACTTCTAATATCTCCTGCCCTCACTGTGGGTGTATTAATAGATATAATCATGAATCTAAATTCGTGTGAGGGATCTGTATCCATAATATGCTTAGAGAGAGCATTAACGTCAGATTAAATTTTTATCTGATATATATGCTCTCGTATCCTGTTTTTGAATTTTCTATCTGTCTTACCTACATAAAACGCTTGGCATTCTATGCAGGTCGCCAGGTAGACTAAATGTTCTGTGTTGCAGGTTCCATACATTGTGAAAGTATAAATCTTAGATGTTATAGGGTGTATGAACATGTTAGTAGTACTAACATATTTACAAAAATTACAACTACCACACTTTATTGTCCCTTTAGAGCTTGTTATCTGAGGTGTTCGCATATTTGAAGAACAAAGTAGTCTATGTAAGTTCTTCTTATTTTTAAAAATATAGCTGGGTTGAGCTCCCACTATTCCTTTAATACTTGGATTTATAGTCAGTATGTCCCAATATTTACTAAGTACATCTCTAATTTGATTAATATCTTCTGTATAATAAAGTGATACTTTTTGGTGTTTCTTATCATTTCCTTCTTTCAATTTCTTTTGTCCAGCATAGTATTCTACGCCTTTCCTTGAAAAATAAGGGCAGGCCTGTTCATCCCTATCTTCCTTAACTTTATAAAAATTCTCTTTAATTTCTTCTCCTTTATAGCCTCTTACTACTAGCCTATCATTGAGGTTGGTCAATTCTTTTTCATACTGTTCTTGTATGGGATTTAGCCTTGATACTCTGACCGCCTGTCCTCGTACAATATTCTTAAAAACATAATTGGGATGCATACTATCTCTAAATAATAAAGTATTTTTATAACACTTCTTCCTGAATACTCCCGTGTTGAACGTACCATCATTCAACCGTTGGAGTGAAACATCTAGAAATGCTATACTATCATACGAAGATGTGATAGTGAATTTTAGGAAAGGTACCAAGTCATTAACTTCTAAATAGAATTCATTCAATTCATCTAGTGATCCGTCCCATAAAAAGAATAAATCATCCACAAATCTCCTATAAAAACGGACATTGTGGATGAATTTATTCAACAAGAAAAGGTTCTCTTCTTCCCAGATTGCCATTACTAGGTTGGCGTAGCTATTGGCACAGGAGGTGCCCATAGCTACGCCATCCTTTTGTAAATACAGATTTTTCTCAAAATAGAATATATTATTTTCCAAGACTAATGTAAGCATTTCACTAATCACTCTCTTTTTATCTGGAGGCATGTCCGAATGCCTATCTAGGCACAATTTAATATATGCTACCCCAATAGGTCCATAATAATGGTCACAATGGATGTTGTTTCTCTTTTTACAAAAATACCTAATGATATTGGGGTAGCATATATTAAATTGTGCCTAGATAGGCATTCGGACATGCCTCCAGATAAAAAGAGAGTGATTTTGAGAAAAATCTGTATTTACAAAAGGATGGCGTAGCTATGGGCACCTCCTGTGCCAATAGCTACGCCAACCTAGTAATGGCAATCTGGGAAGAAGAGAACCTTTTCTTGTTGAATAAATTCATCCACAATGTCCGTTTTTATAGGAGATTTGTGGATGATTTATTCTTTTTATGGGACGGATCACTAGATGAATTGAATGAATTCTATTTAGAAGTTAATGACTTGGTACCTTTCCTAAAATTCACTATCACATCTTCGTATGATAGTATAGCATTTCTAGATGTTTCACTCCAACGGTTGAATGATGGTACGTTCAACACGGGAGTATTCAGGAAGAAGTGTTATAAAAATACTTTATTATTTAGAGATAGTATGCATCCCAATTATGTTTTTAAGAATATTGTACGAGGACAGGCGGTCAGAGTATCAAGGCTAAATCCCATACAAGAACAGTATGAAAAAGAATTGACCAACCTCAATGATAGGCTAGTAGTAAGAGGCTATAAAGGAGAAGAAATTAAAGAGAATTTTTATAAAGTTAAGGAAGATAGGGATGAACAGGCCTGCCCTTATTTTTCAAGGAAAGGTGTAGAATACTATGCTGGACAAAAGAAATTGAAAGAAGGAAATTATAAGAAACACCAAAAAGTAACACTTTATTATACAGAAGATATTAATCAAATTAGAGATGTACTTAGTAAATATTGGGACATACTGACTATAAATCCAAGTATTAAAGGAATAGTGGGAGCTCAACCCAGCTATATTTTTAAAAATAAGAAGAACTTACATAGACTACTTTGTTCTTCAAATATGCGAACACCTCAGATAACAAGCTCTAAAGGGACAATAAAGTGTGGTAGTTGTAATTTTTGTAAATATGTTAGTACTACTAACATGTTCATACACCCTATAACATCTAAGATTTATACTTTCACAATGTATGGAACTTGCAACACAGAACATTTAGTCTACCTGGCGACCTGCATAGAATGCCAAGCGTTTTATGTAGGCAAGACAGATAGAAAATTCAAAAACAGGATACGAGAGCATATATATCAGATAAAAATTTAATCTGACGTTAATGCTCTCTCTAAGCATATTATGGATACAGATCCCTCACACGAATTTAGATTCATGATTATATCTATTAATACACCCACAGTGAGGGCAGGAGATATTAGAAGTAGGACTGAGGAAATAGAAGCAGACTGGATCATACGATTACAAGCACACAGTCCCCCAGGACTGAATGATAATGTCCCAATTAAACCAAAGCTGAAAAAACGAAGGTTTAAATATTAACTAAGAATGAATTTTTAGACCATTAATATATATTTAGCATAGACTGTAGTGTGCAATAGTAATTTGTATATTAATAGTTATTTATGTTTCTTGTTGAATAGTTCTTATTTATTGTCTTAAAAATGTATGCATATACTTTTTAAACTTTTATGGTTTGGCTACACACTAATGTTTTTAAGTATAGTTAGCTATTTGAATACTCTTATTGTTTCATATATCAGATGCTATTAAACTTTGCAGCTTAACTAGGTTTTAACTTTAATTAATTAATTGTTATATTGAATGTAATTAGTTTGAAGTGAGTATATATATGGTCATGATGGTTTGAAAAAGCTGAATAGCGAAAGCGCTCACCTGTTTTTACAATAAACTGCAGCTAACAACTACTACCTGGTGTTTTACTGAAGAACTATTGCTTTAACTTGGATTTATTTGAGGCAGACTTGGTCTGAAGAGACAAGGAACTTTATTCCTGAAATTGGATATATTTTGTCTGATACTGTTACTTCGTGGACTGCCTAGGTAACTTCTGCACTTCATTGTTATATTTTTTAATGCTTAAAAAGGACCTGTCTGAGCAACTTAGCAACGCTTAGTGAGTTTGAGCATTGCTAAGCAGTCCTCAGCTCAGCTAAGTGGATTTGTGCACCACTAAGAACTGCCAAGCATTTGTCACTTTAAGCACTGCTCAACTCAGCTTAGCAGGTTTGCGCACTGCTGAGCTTTGCTCAGCATTTTTGAAAATGGTCCAATGACAGCAAAGGGTAGGAAAATGGCTTTATTTAAACAGCACAGGAGATAATACGAGCAGAACCTGTTAGAGTTTGATCCCTGTAGGGACTATGGCACATGCAGAAGAGGGAACACATTTTCATGTGCAGTGCTGGGGCATGTTGGAGTCCAGGGTCATGGCTGGGCTCCTAGTAAAGACCCATGATGACAGACTGCTGCAAGGCCAGTACCAGGGTGCAGAATACAAGTCTGAGGCCTGGGACCATCTGGCACGTGAGCTCACCAAAGCCACTGGTGAGCAGGTCTGTCATCATTATGTTGACCTAAAACGGATGAAGGGGGCACTCTTGGCCAAATGGCTGCAAGATGCTTGGGTGCAGAATACCCTAGAAGTTTGTAAGTATATCAAGTGGGGATTTATCAAATAGTAGCATGAATATCACATAGACTGTATGCATAATGGTGTGTTTTCCCCCCACAGCTGCAGAGAAGAGGGCTCATAATGTTGAGGCCCACACAGGATGACTGGTGAGGTTGCTCTGACAGTGTGGTGAGTACAGATATAACTTGCACTATATAGTCCAATAAATAAGAAAGTGTAATTGTTTACTGCCATTAGGTATAGTGTGTTGAGTGTACTGAATAAATGTGTTATTAGACCAACACTGATATAAGTGACTAATGCCAGGTACTGTGTAATACAAATGAAGGCAACAAATAAGCTCCTATTGATGGAAGAAAGCTAATACTGTAGTGATACTGTGTAGGAATGAATATGTTAAGGATACTCTGCTTGCTACTGTGAAAATAATAACTGACATATATTCATCATCTACAGGATATGCAGTACAACTGAATTTAGAATTTTGAATGTAATAAACCACTGTATAATGTCACCCTAAATAAAGCTTATTTACACAAACTATCGTGTTTAATCTGGTCTGTTGTTGAAGAAATACAGGTGTACAGATGCTACACAGCACGACTTCACTGAGGTGTGTCTGCTTCCAGCTGTTATGCTAAACTGTAGATGTGGAGCTGTTAAACAAGATACAATGAAAATTGATAAACGCTCTGCACCAAGATCTGAACCTTGAATAGTAATGTGTAATGTATTATAGTGTGTTCTCAACAGCATTGTCTTGTGTTAACCTTTGCATTTCAGCTACATGTATTCCTGAATGTAGGTATGCTGATGCAGGCAAGTATGAGACTAATAGGTAGAGACTGCAAATATATGATGTGCAAATGTATATGGGTTGGGTATGCAATCCAGCACTCTGCTACAGTCTGTATAGATCAGACAATCACATCCACTAGGGGTTAAATGTGTACACCTACTTTCAAAGTATTAATACACAGCTCACCAACTATTATCATGCATGGCACTGAGACAATCCACCTGTATTACAAGGTCAGACTTTGTAACCAAGTGAGTTTTAGGCACAAATCAGTCAAGTAGCAGACAGCGGTGCCCCAGTAGCTCAGTAGTAGTGTGAGAAGAAATAGATATGTTGTTCATTTTTGCACACACAGACCATGGTTTGAATCCAGGGACTTGTACAAAGATGTGTTTATAGTTACATAGGTAAGTACTAGGTTATCGGCCCAAGGGCCTAAGTAAGCCTAGCCAACAAGTAGTCCTGAATATTTGTAGAAACAGTCAGGTAGTATTAACAGATATTTTCTCCACAGGGCTCACAGGTAAAAAAAAAATGTTTGTATTAGCTGTATGAAGGGTATACTAATAAATTGTGTACAAATGTTCCAGTGTACAACCCCATGCCTACAAATGACAGCAGGATAGCTAAATACACCTTGCACTCTTCCTGATACAGGTCTCTCAAGTGTTGCATTGTAACGGCTAGTGATCACTGTTGTCAACAACCTTCAACACAGATATAAATCTAGAAGTAGTATGCCATTAGCATACACATCAGTGGAGGGTACACCTTGCTAGTCATATATGTAACCCTGACATGTGCGAGTCCCCTCTAGTCATGTACCTAGAGTTGTTGCAGCTTGCCCCAAAGCATTCCACGTCGACAGATTAACAGGCATGTACATGCTACAGTAGCTATAGACCTCAGGTAGATGTAAAGTGAGGGCAGACCTATAGAGTATTGAGCAGTACTGTTGTGAAAAATATAGCCTATACAGTTGGTAATGGACTGTTTTTCTCTCGCTACACCCCTTATCTGCATCAATAATTATTATTCATATACTATGGGTATGTTGTTCTCAAAACCTAATGTTGGGACTTGTGTTGTATTATTGTTCATATATTTCAATGGTTGCATACTAACACAAAACCACAAATCGCCAGCAAAACACAGATGTAGTCCACACCACAGTGCAATCCGATACTCGAGACCAGGTTCACCAAACACGTATTTATTCACCACAGAACAATGACTTTAACTATTTATTTACAGGCAAATGATATATTTTAAATACATAATGATATTCAAATGTTCTATATTTACATTAATATGTGATATTGTGATATTTTTATATAGTTTGAATTCCCAAAGTGAAATAAAATGGCTCAGGACCTATGTATTTTAACATAATATGAATACATTGGACTGTTTATAATTATATTTAACTACAGTTTTTAATCACAGTTTTTAATTACATTTTTATCATATATATATATTTATTAAAATAATGTACATTTCTGATATTATCCAAATGAATTTTATAAGCTTTTGTGAATCTAATTGCTGCTAGGGAATAATTTAATATGAATGAGTCAATGGGGTTTAGTGTTTAGTAATATGTACTACTGCTTTAAATTAAACTAATTGGTTTTTAATGAATGTAATTAAGATTTAATTGTTGAGCATATTTAATAGGACAGTTTGGATGCACTGGTCTTTTCTGATGAAGTCTATTTTGAACGAAAACGCAATGTGTTTGTTTCAACAAAGGCGTTAATGTTATGGTCATTGTTCTGTGGTGAATAAATACGTGTTTGGTGAACCTGGTCTCGAGTATCGGATTGCACTGTGGTGTGGACTACATCTGTGTTTTGCTGGCGATTTGTGGTTTTGAGTATTTTCAGCAGTTCCTTTCAGTTTATGCATACTAACACACCTTGTTCAAATGTGATTGTTGGTGGCCTGTTGCCATAACTGTTACTGGCATGCTATTACAATAATGACTTATTCCATTTAAGCATGTTTTGTTTGATATGCAATTTTTTCTAATTCTTTTTCTCTGGGTTAATTAGAGCACCCATGCATGCTGTTATAACTAATGTTGAAATGTTTTGTTTATGACTAACCAATACACTTTGAAAAACCTCAATGCCATAGTACATTTGGATAGGCAGATCCCAGCAGATCCGTCAGTCCCACCTCATCTGGCCATGGCACAGGGTCCCAACACATCTGGGACCCAAACTCAAGGTGCCTCCTCTGCTGGTCCTGTACCACCCTTGGATGAAACCATCTCAAGGGAAGGAGCACACCCCCCTCACCAGGTACGGGCAGAACCCTGTCACCAAACACCAGTTCAAAGGTATGATGCACATGGGTGGGGACCTCAGTCCCCTGTTTTCATTTGGGGGCACGTGGCCCTCTGATTCCCAATCACCCTCCCCATCCAGGGTGTTTACCCCTTCATGTGTCATACACCACACCCCTGTCTGCTGTCTTGTCCATCTACAAAAGCAACCTTTCCTACCCAACTTCCCTCCCTAAATATACTTACAACCCTTCCCCAACATCCCACTCTCATCTTAAAAAGGGGGGGCATCTGTCCCCCCAAAAAATTCTCATCCCATATATAGCTCTCCATTTATCCCTCACATTCACTGATATTAATCAATTTACCCATGAATCACTCAACAAATTTGTGTCACCCACACTAACTGTAGCAGCATGAACAGTCAGAAGAGGATGTATGATGCTCACATCTACCTATCTCCTTACTCACCCTAACGCACATTAACACAGTACACTGCTACAGAATTCTTAAAGTCTGTTAACCATGGCTAGACATAGCATGCAAAACTGTGGACATAACACATGAATCTAAACAGTGGACAGTATTTCCACCTACTCTCTGTGATGCTGTAGCTCTCACACCATGATAATGTCCTCCTCACATGCCAGGAAAAGGGGGGCAAGACCCACAAGAAGGCCTTAATTATAACACTGTTGCAATGCCACTGGCTAATGTAAAGGCAACCCAGCTGTTCTGCATGCAATTAGCAAGTGGGAGCCACAGATTGGTACACAGGGCACCTGTTCATGAGCATTACCTACAAAAGGAAAGCTGCTGCCTATGGTAAACAAGTCTGACACTTTCTTCATGAAGACAGACTGATTCTTTAAAACACTACAAGTGTATTTTTTTTTGACAAAGGAGTACATCACTATACCAGGTATGTCATACAATTAAGCATGTAATAGAATGCAGATGGGAGGATGCAGTCATGGGAAATAGGAATTTAAACAGGAGGTCTCAACAACACTTCCTGGACTGACATGTTGCTGTTTAGTCTGCTGTACAGCACCTATGGCCATCCCTGATGACTCTGTCTGCAGTGTCATAGATCATAGCTCTGGCCTCTGAGTCACCCCAGCAATGGTCAGCTCACATATGACTACTACTGAATTTTCTGTTCAATACTGTAACATTGCCAGCCCAGCTAACTTGGATTTTGTAAATAATCATTTGTGAATATTAATAGGATACATATTAATACGAGACATATCTCTTACAAATGTAAGAGAACTATATGTTATGTGGATATTAAACTACTGGTGCAGAAGTGTGTGTTGAACTGTATGTTATTGTAATGAGCTCATACCTCTCAATTGTATCATATTTTTAGTCATTTTCTCATACATTTGTGTTTTCTCTGACAAATCATTAAAGACTGAAGTCATAAAATAATAGCACACACTTGAATGTCAGATGTCATTATCCATTAGAAAATTCATGCAAATGCAAAGCAAAACCTGTTGCTCTATCAACTATGTTTGTAACAGCAATATTTAAAATGTGTCACTATTTTTGGGCCTTTGTTCCCCCTTTATTTGTGCCTTTGTCCAGATGTCGTGCTCTAAGAGGTTGAAAGATATGACTGAGCTAAAAAAGTGTAATCACAGTGTACTGTACTGTACTGAAAAAGAACAGAAATGTATATAAAGTAGCACCTGTGCAAATGTATGCATTAATAGTAGAAGCTGGAATCCTCGAACATACAGAGATAACTTGCAAAACTTTAAGAAAATAAACTGAACTTGTTTTATGACTGTGTTATCTCAGTTTCAGTGCAGCAAGCATACATAAATGTCTACAGCTAGAGGTTTTTGTATCGTCTTGAAATATAATTACTAGGATGAAAATGTGTTTAACTGTGTTATGACTTCCAGTTCTAGACTAACATCAGACAGATATGTACTTCTGACGCAGAGATGTTAAAATGTATGTTAGTTTCTGTTAGCCTGGGCACTGAAGGCAGGTGATAAAAAGAGTGACGTAATCTGAGGTAACCCAGCAGTAATGTTGATTGTTACTTTCAGACCTGTCTCAGACAAAGACCTTTGCATTTTGTATGAGTCTTTGTATCTGACAATGTCCACTCATCTGCATTTGCCTTGCTAATAGTAAGGAACTAGGCAAATGTAAATCTGTTTACATATAGATGGGAAAATAGTTCAGATTACTTTAGATATTTGCTGTATTTATTTCAGACTGTCCTGCAATGTTGCCTTAAAATATTCCCTGTGATTCTGAACTCTGTAGCTACTGTATTAATTGGGTATTGTCTGGTTCCTTTATTAGTTATTATTAAATATATTTAAACCTTGTAATTGTGGCTGGTCTGTTTAGAACTACAAAAGTTCTTAGAGTACTTGCATATGTATTTGGTGACACTGTATACCCCATGCCAACAGCCTTGGTCACACTTACCATTTGGATAACAGGCACATCACCTGCAGGGTGGTACAGATGGTGGCCATACCTCTGACTTCTACATATATCTGCAGACTGTCCTGATATTTGCCATATATTTTTATTCCATTTGTCACAACATTGTGGTTTTGTGACAATTTGTTAGAAAATCATGACAGACTAACATCACAGAATAATAATGGATATTGTCATGTCACAATACATACCCTTTGGAAAGTGCATTCAAATGTACAACCTGTTCTGGTACCTACTTTCCATGTGTGTCACAGAAATATATGAAGGTTGTGCTCAATGTTTGGTCTTTACCCAATTTTTCCATATGGCTTTAACCAGATGTCTTTCTGGAGAGAGGTATGCTGGTGGCCATAATACAATTAGACTGCTGCAAGGGGATACACACACACACTCACTCATGACCTGCCCTTTTTAACAGTAGAAACTCTACCTTTCTAGTTGTACATACAATACTGCTATATACATAAAACAAGCACCACAGAACTAATATACTGTTGCAGTGTCTGCCACTACTATTCAGGTAGGTGACAATTGCAGGGGCTGTTAGGAATTGCCAATGGGGGGGTTAACAGACTCTGAACATGGTAGAGTCATCTCAAACACACACACTGCTGCATGGGGACATGCATTGAAACACACATGCACACAGAGTTGACACTTTTCCTATTAGAACACCTACCTATTTTATGTACAATGCATACATGACTATTGCATACACCACATTGCCTTCATGTTAGGAAATATGTAATTGTGCTTCTAAGGTGGATGAAATCTTTAGGGGCCCTGACCTGATTGGTAATGGGGGAGTTAACACGGTGGAACAGGCACACAAAATGGTATAACCATCGCATACACACAGGCAAGACAGTCACAGGGGATATGCAAACAGAAACATACACTCACACAGTTGGCAATCATCAGATTAGAACACCTACCTATCTACTTGTATGTACTATAGTGCTACATAAATATTGCATGCGCCACAGAGATTATATGCTTAATCTTGGGAATGCCTTCATGAATGGTGTGGTAAACCACCCAGAATAGGGACTGTTCTCACATATTGCTCTTACAAACCTAGACAAGTGATAGGGTAACAGATTTTGCATCAGCATGATGTTTCAGATGGGTATGACTTCTGAAGCTGACATGTCTGTCACTATGGCAACTGTCACATATTTGCTAATGATTTGTCATAATACCCCATTGTTATGAGATACAGACCACATATATGTTGCAAACATCTGGACATTTGGTATAAGTCTGTACAGATGACTGGTATGGCCTGCAGAGTTTGACATGGCGCTTCTAAGGTGGATAACATCAACAGGCTCTTTAAAGTAATGCCATGGGGAGGGGTCAACAGGCCTTAAAATGGTGTAACCAATGCACACAATCGGCACAGGGGATATGCTTCACACAAACACGCACACACATATACAGTAGTATAGTTGGCTGTATTGAGATGCAAACCCCTACCCACCTGTTGTATGTACTATAGTGCTGCCTACTTTTTGCATGCACCACGAAGCTTATATGCCTAGACAGTGTCCAACAGTGGAGCTAAGTTGGCTGACATGAACAGGCCCTGTAAAGTAATGCAATGGGGGAATCACCAGGGTGGAACAGGCCTCAAAATGGTACAGCCAACACAGACACACACACGCACAGTATCACATTTGGCGGTATTGAGATTAGAACTCTTACCTCTCTAGTTTTCTGTACTATAGTGCTACATAGTTATCGCATGCACTAAGGAGCTTATATGGCTGCTTCTAAGGTGAATGACATCAGCACGCCTTGTAAAGTAGAGAAATGGGAAGATTACTGGGTGGAAAAGTCTAATAATGCTTTAACCTACACACAGTTGCCAAAGCTGAGATTAGAACCCCTACCTATTTAGGTGTATGTACTATAGTGCTATGTACTTATCGCATGTGCCACAGAGCTTATATGGCTGAAGAATGTTCAAAGCCGCTTCTAAGGTGAATGACATCAGCAAGCCTTGTAAAGTAGGACACTATGAGGTTTACTGGATGGAAATGCCTCAAAATGCTTTAACTTGGTGCACACACACACACGGCAAGTGATGAGAGATTACAACCCCAACCTCACTGCTATTACACAATGGAGCTCAACTTCATACTGGCACATACCAGTGGTTACAATTGGTGTGCAAATGTCTGCATCAGGACATCACTCTGCCTTTCAGGGTGTCTGTCTCTCTCTCTCCCTCCCCATATCTGCCCATCTACAATTGATATATTTGTATATGTTACCTATATATATATGTACATCTATCACTCTCAACAGATGCAGATATATCACATATGTGCCACCTCCATATAGCTGCGGTAATCCTGTCTGATGGGGGTTGGGAAGAGTGAGTTAAGGTATACATAGCTGTCTATATGCAAAGACATATCTGGACAAGACTTGTATAGTCAGATGTGGGTTTAGACATAGGCTGTAATTCTCCAAGTGTTGGAGCATGCCCAGTATGACCTTCAATAATAAGAGTTTGACTCCATTCTAGAGCTAGCTGTACTCAAGTCCAGGATTGTGCATGCTGCTGATGAACCTGTTCAAACAGTCCAGCACCTCAGTGATGCACTGTGCGAGGAATCTCCTGGCTGTGTGCTATCCTTATTAACCAAGTCATATCCTGGTGTAGGTGCAGAGTGCAGTGGACTGAGCTGAGTTTTCCATAATGCGTGTGGCATATTCTACATAGCACTGTAATTTCCTGGTATTTGAGTGGCAGATCAGACTAATGTGAGGGAGCACTTTCAGACATTTGCTTACTGACCCCATACACTGCAGGGAACGGTTTTACATCAAAAATTGTTCTAATGTGCACAATCTATGTTTGTCTGGGCAGTGGTTTCCCTTCACCTTATATGAGTCTCTTTGCCCTTTTGTAGTTCAGTCACAGCCTGTGTCCACATTTGCTGCTATGTATTTGTAGTTATGGTGTGAGTGGGGTAGAAGTCGTAACATCACACACAGTGTTACAGACTTCACACATCTGACTGTACCTGTTTACCAGGTTGTCCTTCCTTGTGCCCCATACATCTGCTGTGGTCCTCAGATGGTTTGTGTTACATTATAAGGGTACAGGTCAGCCATAGCTCTCAAACACTTACAGACATATCTGGACAGGCTCATGTATAACAGTCAGCCACAGGCCCAGACAGTGGCTTGTTCTTAATATTGCTCTTCCAAATGTACACAGTTGGTAGAACAGTTTTGTATTATGTTGCATTTACTTATGGGTATGACATCTGCATCTCAACTGTCATTGCTGTTTTCACATCAACCTTTATTTATTTGCCAATAGTTTGGCAGGCAAATGCATTGTTATGACAAACAGAACAGATATACGAGGCATACATGTGAACATTCTGTGACACCCTCTCATTCCTGGGGTATGGATGCTGCCCACTGACTTGTTGTCAGTACTGACAGTGATGTGGCAGTCTATATCCTGGCATTCAATTTACTTGTCACAACCTGTTGTGCTACTAGGCACCATGTACATTACTCAGACCTGTGTACTGTGCATGTGTGTGGCCCCCTGTCCTTCCATTGCCCAGCTTTCCTGCAGTAACAAATGTTGAGTTCTGGCCAGTGTATACAACTCCTACTGTTGGTGTACTTGACATGTAAAATAGTTGCCACAGCCAGTCTCGAATCATGGACCCTGACAACTACAGTACTGTACTTAGACGAGTAAGCCACAACAGCCACCAGTAAGTGTTGTGTACTTGCTGACACTATTAGCCACAAACATACATAGCACATTGACCACTGCATATTTGAGAAATGGAACAAGTTATCAAGTTGATTGTGACAGCCCTGGGAATGTGGGGCCTGCTATCACATAAATGGTACTACAGTTCTATGTCAACAAAGGTGTGTTGAGGGGAGGAGAGCATATCTTTCAACTGTACACATCTTCACAGACTGTGCAGATGTTTATCTCATATTTTGGGTCAATTTTTCATAAAATTGTGGTTGTGTTACAAATATTAGTGAAATCATTAAAGACTGAAGTTAGAAAGTAATGGCAGACATTTGAGTTTCTGAATTCTTGACCTTTAGAGAATTCATGCTACTATAACAGCTGTTAGTCCATCAACTTTCTATGTTTGTAAGAGAAATATTTATGACCTCTGTTCCTGTTTTTGGGCCTTTGCACCACATTTCTTTATGGATTTGTACAGATTTCATGCTGTAAGATGTTTAGAGCTATGTATGGGACACAAACAGTGGGGTCAAAAGACAAATGCATGGACATCAATGTTGAAGTCCCTCACATAGTGCAATGGATTTTGCTGGCTTAGGGCCTACTGCATATTGTGGGTCAGTCAGTATTTGGGTGAGAGTTCCTTTTGTCCCTCATAGCTGTCCATTGTCTGCTGCTATCCTGGCAACTCACTCTATTCCCAGGCATACATGCAACAATACCATACATATGCTACCAGAGTCTACTACCCCATTCATTTATTGTTAATAAGAGTGACTTACCTTGTGTGAACAGCAGTTGAGAGGGTAGTGCTTCAGGGCGGACTCTGTCAGAAGCAGGTAGTACATGGCCTATGCATGGTAAAGTATAGGTAGTGTGATGTGGCTGGCATCCATTTTACTGTGTGTATGAGAGTTGGAGTGGGGTTTCAGTGTTTGTGCTACGCGTTGCCTCTTTGCCAAGGTCAGGGCTTACTGGGCATGCCTACATCTGCCTACAGGGACAGGCTAAGGGGTTTCCTCCTCCAAGTTCCCCTGTGTCTGTGGGGACCTTGGCAAAGGTGGGAGGCTGTGTCCCCTTTCCCTATAATGTTCCTGCCACAGCTGTTTCCACAGTATTATATTGTGTAGCATGGCAGATACTATGAACATATGTGCACATGTGGCTGGAGAGTACTGCAGAACATCACCAGCAGTCCAATCACATGCTCTATGATGTTCCTAGTTTGTGCATGTGCCTCATTATGGCATTCTTCAGTGGGGTCTGTGTGCATTTCTGATGGGTGTCATCATCCACAGTTCCAGTGCATAACCAGCATCCCCCAGGAGATGTCCATACGGGATGTCCCCCCGGCAAATGCCTGGTACAGCTGTGAGACATGCCAGATGTGGGAGTCATGGTAACTGCCAGGGCTGCTAGCACAGATATTGATAATGCCCTGGGCATTGCACATGACCTGACAGTTGATGGAGTGATACCCCTTGTGGTTAACACAGACACTACCCTCCTCAACAGGTGGTGCTTTGATGTGCACATGAGTGCAGTCTATGGCACCCAGTACCTCTGGATAGTGTGCACTACATGATGGAAGAGATGCATATTGGTGGTCCTGTCCTCAGGGGTGTTGTGGAAATAAATGTGCTCACTGGCATGTGTTAGCATGCCATCCAGGAATGTGTAAAGTACCCAGGATGCAGATACCTTTGAGATCCCCATGATGTCTACAGTAGGTTATTGCAAAGTACCTTAGCTGGGATTAAGGCTACACATACCTTTGTTTCCACTGGAATGGGTCCCCCTCTGTTGGCTCTGGGTCTGAGGTGAGGACGGCATTGCTTGATGAGTTGCTGTAGTGTGTCCCTGTCCACCCTGTAGCGTTCTGTCTCCAGCTCATGTAGCCCCTGAAAGGTTACCCTGGGTCTGAACACTCTCCTCCTCAGTCTGGGCCAGTTGTCAGCATCATCCTCATCAATGCCTTCAGCCTGTAGCAAGTAGAGATGTAGCAAAGCAGCAGCCCCTATCATTTTGTTATTTAAAATTCCCAAGTGTGTACTCCAATGGTACAGAGTATGTGGGAAAATCAGATTGAAGGCTGTCTGCATAATGGTGTGCTGCAGATGCTGCCTGTGCGATTGGCTGACTATTATACATTCCACTTGCCAGCTAGATTACTGAGGGGTTTGAATGGGCCACTGTGAGTGGTGGAAGGCTTATTAGTCATTTATAGTTGATTGCCTTTTCTCAGGTATTTCCTTTTATTTATTTTTTTATTTCCTCCACTTCTAAGCCCTGTGGTACTCTGCACAAACCCATGGAGCTAGTGTAAACATTCCTGAGCAGAAATGACCCTCCCCTGTACACGGGCATGCTCAGATTTCCTTTAACCAGCTAAGCAAAGCTTAGGAGCCTCAGACACACTCCCCTGCTTAGCTGTGCTCAGCTGAGCACAAACAGGAGCAGCTGAGCTCCAATGTGCTTACACAAACCATGACACACCACCTTTTCATGTCAGCTTCCTCTTCTGCCTACACTACCACATTATAGCCCTTACATGGTTAGGTACCTGCGTACATGGTGGTCCATTTTGCTATTCAATAAACTTAGCTCATTTACATTCACCTAATTTACTGCACTATACCAGAGCCTATGTCCTTAGCAACCACTATAACCTGTCATTGTATGACAGCCTACTAGCCAGTATAATGGGAAACTTCAATATACCTTTATATTTCATATTTTTATTTTATGATCTATGTTTGTGCATTGCTGCGCGCACTGCTTAAACATGTCATGTGTGTCAAAAAACATTTGATTTTTCATTAATTGCATCACTTTTAAATGTCAATGGCAATAGCTTTGGCCATTGGCATGCCTACTGCACCTAATACATGCTTGTATTTGAGTTGTCACAGCCCCTTTTTTATTTTTACATTTCAATACACTGTTAGTAACTGCATACATTTTTCCTGCAGACACGGCTCCTACATGGATGCCTGTCTGCTTCCTGGATCACAGATTCACCACATTTGCATGATTTTCACCAGCAAATGAGGTGATTTGCATTATGCTATTGCCTCCATGTTGGAACAGTACTGGGAGGCTTGTGCACGCCCCCAGCCTCATTTTCTGAATCGCTCGGCCTCCTGATTTCGTGTTTAGTCTGAGGCACTATTCCTACCATGGAGAATCACTCCATGTAGAGCTTATTGAATTACCCCCACAGACTAGGTGGAACTCAGAAATAATATTACAATATCACCAAGTTAAATACAAAATTTTCAAACCAGTTAAGCTTTTAGCCTGAAAAATACACTTCGTATATATATATATATATATATATATATATATATATATATACACATATATATATTACACTTACTCTCTACAAAATAAATGCATATAACCAAATCTTAAACTATTTCTGACTAATTTAAAATCTCATTCTCCAAATAAATGGCTTTACACAGGTGCTAATGAAAAAAAATATTAAAAACATTTCCATTAATACCCGAAACAATTATGCTTTGATAGAAATACGCATAAAGGATATCTTGACTAAATTTGGGGCCTCCACTGACCCTTCCAACTCATCTTTTCTTTTTCCTATTACCATTCATTGGTATCCATATATTACTTTATTCTTGCTTACTAATCATAAACATGTTAGTCATATACAATCATACCAAACTATTCATTCCAATTTTTTTCCAGTGAGCCTCTCCCCCAAAAATCGTTGAGGCTACTCCTACACTCTGCTGCAAATTACTCAATTAAGGGATATCATCCTAATGCAAGAAATGTAAACAAACAAAAAAAAAGTTGACCTCTTAACTAGTACCATTTTAAAGCAGTTCATATCTGCTGAAACAAACTGCACAAATAACACCATTAAGTCCATCCTACAGAATAAAACCCTTTTTTTTTCATTAAGACTCCGGATACACATCTGCATTGCTACAATAGTCTATATTCTCCTGTTTCTCTCACCTTTCCAAATTCATTTCCTGACTGTCAGCTGTTTGGCCATATAATAATACTACCATTATCTTTTTATCTTGTGTTTTTTCTAGTTTCTTTATGCTCATTTGCCTGCTGACCATCAGTCTCCCTCTGATCAGATTCTGTACATTTCTTCCCCTACACTAGAAAACTATGGGGGCGACAACCATCTGTAGGATCCGTCATGCAGGAAACTATAAGGCTTGCTTTTACCCTCACCAGTGTCCCAGCGATAATTGCATTTTTGTTTGGCCTAACCCCACACATTGGTAGGGGCACAAGCAAATAGCCTCACTATGGGCTTTCGCCTTGCAAGTGCACTTACTGATGAAGGTATGGTTTGCCACTGCGCACACACACTGCAATGCCCCTCACTCCTCCAAGAATTATAGCTGAATGTATCCTGTTTTTCCCCACCAACCCCAACACACACACCTTTACCACTAATTGAACTTGGGTTGTCTGGGCCATAGTCAGGGCTTTATAGCTCTGTAGACCATCAGAACTTGCTGTTTCCTTTTTATCCCTTGTCAGATCACCACTCATCCTCTTTTTTATTGTGATCTTGTTAACTAATATAATCCCAGCTGACTTTCTGTATAAATTCCATTTTGCTGTTACTTCATCATTAATTACTTCAGTATCTCTTAATGCCTGGCCAATCCCAATACACATCGCCTGTATAATTCTCAATAAGATTTATCTACTTGCCCCCTTGTGCGTCTTCATTTTGGTGTGGAATAATTTTCTGTAACCACATAATGCATTTCTTCTTGACTCTCTAATGATAGGCTGCTCCAATTTCATTTGAAATCTTCTCTTGTCCACGATTCTATACTAATTTATGTTTAAGTATCATAACTTAGATGTCAATTTGGAACCTTCATGTAGTGATTACTTCCCTGCACTACCCATTTCTTACAGCGCCTCTTCCTGTTTTCTAACAGCCTGGATTCAGCTACAGTCAATCTTTGCACACAGCAGGTAATGACACTGAATATGACCAGGTTAGATTGGATTGCACTCTTATTGCATGTTTGAGCTAATTAATTGCAGTTAGTATTAACCATTAAGTGTCTATGAGGTTCTGAGATTATTTTCTAGTGTGTTCCATTGAGTTTCACTGAATTGGTTGTCCACAATCAACAAAACAATATACATGAGTGGGAGATCTGCCATATGTTTATTGTGATGCACACGGTTTGTGTGCTATTTGATAGTGTAGCACCAGATCTGCACACATTTACAGCTGTGCTGTGTTTGTGTGTGTGTCTGCGGGTCTACTTCATAACACTGAAATTTCATAACATTGAATTTCATAACATTGAGACCAAAACATTGAAAACACAGAACACTGAAAGTGTGCTTCATAATATTGAAGACTACATTGCACAAGTAAATATCCCCTCCACCTACACCACCACCTAACAAACACTATCTACAGAGCCACCCCACATCCCCCCGTAAATTAAATATATCAACTCCAACACTGCACTACAGTGGAAAAAAAGTAAATTTCATAACCTCAGTGTATGGTGATTGTGATACAGTGAGGTTAGGAAATTAACTTTTTTCCTCTGTATTGCGATCTTGGAGTTGGTATATTTAATTTATGGGGGTGTGGGGAGCAGAGCCCACCAAATGGGGGTGCAGGGGGGGGGTTGCATTGTAGTTTTCAGTGTTATGAAGCACACTTTTAATGTGCTGAGTTTTCAGTGTTTTGGGATTTAGATGTTTTGGTCTCAATGTTATGAAATCCAATGTTAAGAAGTAGACCCATGTCTGCATATGTGCATAAGTATGGCGCTCGTCACTGACGTACAGAAATATTGATATTGAAAATAAACAAAAAAAATAATAATCTGATAGAAAAAGGTAAAATGACTTTGCTTTTCTGACCAGAGACAATGAAAAAAAAATCTCTAATATCACACAGAAACCTAATTTGTTTGAATAGTGGTACTCTTATGGAAAAAGAGCAGTACTAAACACAAGACAGGAAGACATATACAGTATACAACTACACACACATACACACACCATACAAACTATGACCTAATTTAATCCTAAATCCCAAACACTCCAATGCAAAAACACAAAAAAAAATAAAAAACCTAAAGCTATTCCATACTGTGAAAACCTTAATATAACACTAACCTGGAAAACAATTACACCTGCACTCCTCTCAGAACCACCACAGTGGAAGGCTCAATATTAGAGGTCTCCTGATGAATACAAAGTAAACATTCAATTTAAACTGTACCCATTGCCCTTTGTCAACAATGTACACTGAAGTCATACTTCTAGAATATACATATGTACATATATATATATATATATATATATATATACACACACTGTTTTCTCACTTCTGTGTGTGTGTGTGCACTCTTAGACATCCTAGTTAGTTGGCCTAGCCATATCCCAAAAATATGCTATAGGTAAAACTATGACTGAATTAGTGATCCTTCATATTACCAGCAGGTAGGTAGGGGGTGTGTGTGGGTGTGTCCGCACATTCATGCATACATATATCGACTTGTATCCTCTCCTGAGTTTGCTTCTCTGCTTGATGACACTGAGTGCCATTCTAGTTCCCTTGTGACCCTCAGATTAAGTGCGTCATTTATTTATTATTTATTTAACATTTAACAGGAAAAGTACGACTTGAAACAAAGCCAATTTTCAGCAGAGGCCCAGGGAGAAATGTTCCAGACATGTCTTTGTGACATGGGAGGAAACCAGAGCACCCGGAGGAAACTCACACGGATGCAGGGAGGACATGCAGACTCTACAGAGAAGGCACCCCCAGCCAAGATTCGAACCAGAGATCCTCTTGCTGTGAGGTGACAACACTACCGCTGCACTGACCATAATTAAGAATGAATGATTGAATACAGTATATGCATTTGTATTGCCAGGTATTAGATTATTGGCAGTATCTGAGTACATCAACAGTGTCCTCTAATGTTCTGCAGTTACTTATGACATGCATCCAGTATGACATGACCCATGTCTAGCATGTCACCTGACATATCAGAGTCTGGAGAAGAAGCAGAGTTGCCACTACCAAAAATATCTGCAATGTTCGCTCAGTTATTGTTAATTCTGCCCTGGCCATAGGTCATGAGTGATCACACAGAAAAGTAGATTGTATTTTGGTCATTTGTTTACAGCAATGCTACTGCACTCATTGTCATATACACTCCCAGATCTGACATATCCATTACCTTTCTGTGTCGGTTCTTGGCAGTGTGATGCTGTTGTGATATACATATATATATATATATATATATATATATATATATATATATATCTCACAATATATATATTGGTGTTGGGTTGCTTACACCACTGCTGCACAGAGCTGTATCTGCATCCATTGGTGGCTACACATGATTCTGTATTGATGACCTTGATTCCGTGATATGTTGCTGTATTTTCCAAATATTTGGTGGCAACTGGCTACAAGTCATTGTGCAGAACTGGCCCTTCCTGTCTCAGTCATATTCATGACAACATGCACATGTCAATGCACAGAGCAGGACTTGGAGAACTTTGCATCCTTGGGGGTAATGCACACCTATTCCTGGTGTGCTTTGTGACTCTGCTTCTCTGTATATGATTTACATCTGATTTCATGTAATTATGACTGACTGCATTTCTTTTTGTAAATTGACAACTTCTTAAATCATCTGCAAATGTTCTACTCTCTTTGCTCTGCACATAAGTGTTTCTGAAGTCTAGGTAGGCACACAAATTTATTAAGCCGAACAGTTCACTCGAAAAAATAACGCTGAATCAAATCACCATACGTTTTCGTCCACAACTTCATCAGATTACACTAATACATTCAGTTAACTGCTTTTATATACTCATCCAACTTTTAAAAAACAGCCAGTAAAAACAATCATTGTACATAGAAATGCATTGAGTTACTGCCCTCTACTGACAAGGAGGATTATTACACATTAATGTCACAATTTTGCTGATCTCATTTTTAATACAGGGGCAAGTGAGATCATGTCATTTAAACCAGGGAATTTACTGGCCTCCAACACCACTTGCCAGTATAATTCCCTGTATTCAACTAAAGTCTCCCACATACCGCCCCTGGGGTCCTTTGGCACAACCTCTAATATAAAAACTGAAATTCAGCTTCAGGACAAGTTTTGTGTGTTTGTACATAGAATTTGTTTCACATTTTATACGAATATCATAGGTGTGCTCATAAATTCTCTGCTTAACCTTTCTTTCACTCTTGCCACTGTAAAAGCATTACATTTTTACATAACCCAACATAAATAATCCCTTTTGTGTTGCAATTAGCAAAGTTTTTAAAGTTAAAATTTTGTTATTTCTGGCAGGTAAAGTAATGGTATCCCCAGTAATCAAATAAGAACAATAATTACAAGCACCACATTTAAATACACCAGCTTTTTGTTTGTACCTGCTAACCTTGAATTCCCTTTACTACCTCTTTCAAAAATATCCTTCAGGGTGTTCCCTTTCCTATAAATATGTTTTATTTCACCCTGGAAAATGTGATTTAAGTCAGAAACTTTAGAAAAGTTAATCCACTCTTTGTCAAAATTCTTTTGATCACACCAGCTTGTCCATCATATGTGGTAATGATACCTGATCTGAATTCATTATTTAACCCATCTACTTTCTTGTTTGTGACTTGTTGAGTTGCAACATCTTCAATTTTACCCAATACAGGGGCAAACCTTCCTTCCTCCATCACTGACTTCTTTGGAAACTCTATCAATGAGCTCTTCGGTAGCCTCTATTCAGGAACATGTTTCTCAGGTTTTACATTCGTTACCATAACATGCATCATCAGAAGTCATTCTACAAGCCAAATTGCCCTTTTATAACACTCCTTTTCTGGTGTGGGGGGTGCGAACTTGAGTAGTGCAGATAAGAATTAGAAAAGGTCTCTTTTCTATAAATTCTAGACTCAAAGCCATACTCAGTTTTAGATATGTTAACATCAAGGTATTTCAATTCATCAGTAGTGAATTTGTGAGTGAATTTTAAAAATTCTGTGGTACCATTTAGGTATTCCACAAAGCTACCCTCCATATTTGGGATACCAAAGGTGCATAAAGATGAAAGTGACCCACCTTTGAGAGTGATAGTGTCAGCCGAAGGTTCGGTCACTGCACCTTTGGCCAAGTACATTGACCAGAAGATAAAAAAGCTTGTTTGTGACAACAATGTTATTTTAAAAGATTCGTGGCATTTCTTAGGAAAACTAAATGAATCACTTGCAAATGAAACAAAAGGTTTTGGTACCTTGGATGTGATTGACTTATTTACAAGTATACCCCATGATGTAGGCCTTGAATGGTTCGAAGAAATGCTACTTGAATCCAAACTACTAGGGCACAATGAGTTCAGAACTGTTTTGTTATTAATGGAGATTGTCCTAAAGAATAATTTTATATTCTTTCAGGGCGAGTATTTTCGACAAACTAAAGGTGTGGCGATGGGGCACACTGTGCTCCCACTTATGCTAACACTATAATGTCCTTCTGGGAGAATAAGTTTGTACTGAATTCAGAATATAGTAGTTTATGGAAGTTGTATGGTAGATTTCTGGACGACTTGTGTTTCTTATGGGCAGGCACTCAAGATGAATTTGGTAGCTTTGTGGAATACCTAAATGGTACCACAGAATTTTTAAAATTCACTCACAAATTCACTACTGATGAATTGAAATACCTTGATGTTAACATATCTAAAACTGAGTATGGCTTTGAGTCTAGAATTTATAGAAAAGAGACCTTTTCTAATTCTTATCTGCACTACTCAAGTTCGCACCCCCACACCAGAAAAGGAGTGTTATAAAAGGGCAATTTGTGCTTGTGTAGAATGACTTCTGATGATGCATGTTATGGTAACGAATGTAAAAACCTGAGAAACATGTTCCTGAATAGAGGCTACCGGAAGAGCTCATTGATAGAGTTTCCAAAGAAGTCAGTGATGGGAGGAAGGAAGGTTTGCCCTGTATTGGGTAAAATTGAAGATGTTGCAACTCAACAAGTCACAAACAAGAAAGTAGATGGGTTAAATAATGAATTCGATCAGGTATCATTACCACATATGATGGACAAGCTGGTGTGATCAAAAGAATTTTTGACAAAGAGTGGATTAACTTTTCTAAAGTTTCTGACTTAAATCACATTTTCCAGGGTGAAATAAAACATATTTATAGGAAAGGGAACACCCTGAAGGATATTTTTGAAAGAGGTAGTAAAGGGAATTCAAGGTTAGCAGGTACAAACAAAAAGCTGGTGTATTTAAATGTGGTGCTTGTAATTATTGTTCTTATTTGATTACTGGGGATACCATTACTTTACCTGCCAGAAATAACAAAATTTTAACTTTAAAAACTTTTGAATTGCAACACAAAAGGGATTATTTATGTTGGGTTATGTAAAAATGTAATGCTTTTACATTGGCAAGAGTGAAAGAAAGGTTAAGCAGAGAATTTATGAGCACACCTATGATATTCGTATAAAATGTGAAACAAATTCTATGTACAAACACACAAAACTTGTCCTGAAGCTGAATTTCAGTTTTTTATATTAGAGGTTGTGCCAAAGGACCCCAGGGCGGTATGTGGGAGACTTTAGTTGAATACAGGAATTATACTGGCAAGTGGTGTTGGAGGCCAGTAAATTCCCTGGTTTAAATGACATGATCTCACTTGCCCCTGTATTAAAAATGAGATCAGCAAAATTGTGACATTAATGTGTAATAATCCTCCTTGTCAGTAGAGGGCAGTAACTCAATGCATTTCTATGTACAATGATTGTTTTTACTGGCTGTTTTTTAAAAGTTGGATGAGTATATAAAAGCAGTTAACTGAATGTATTAGTGTAATCTGATGAAGTTGTGGACGAAAACGTATGGTGATTTGATTCAGCGTTATTTTTTCGAGTGAACTGTTCGGCTTAATAAATTTGTGTGCCTACCTAGCAGTGGTTCAGGGTGCTTTGTTTCTGCTTACTGGTTTGTTTTGCATCCTCCTTTTTTTGTTTCTGAAGTCTGTTGTACATTTATAAAGTTAGTAGTAAAACTACCTTGCAGCTACTAATGCAAAAGCTTCTACAATTGCTTTTGTGAAATTGCATATGTGCTGTTGATCCACTGCAAATCAGTGCAGTATGTCTTACAGAAAAGTGAGCTTGTAGGAAAATAAATTCAAATGAGTTGCAAAACTAACAATCTTGCATTGTTCCCCAGAACTGAAAAATGACAAAATGTGACAATGGGTTCTCTTTTTGATAAAACTCTCTTCAGACTTATTCAGTTCAACAAATTATTTCTGTTGAGGGGGGTGCTTATTTGTATTCTTAACCAAAATATAAAGTAGTAACTTGACTCCTGACCTCTCTTGCTTTGGAGATGAGGCATTTCGCCAAAGGAATTACTTGCTTCTTTTCTGATAGTAGCACAACTAAAGTTTTTATGCCATAATTAGTTAGTATAAACCATACGATTCTCCACCCATCCACAACCCCATTTCCCCCATTTTTTGCACATGGGATAGGGGCATTACTTCAACATTGACAATCTAAAGCCAATGTTCACACCGCCGGGTGGCTGGTCCTGATGTTGCTCTTCCATACCACACACATGCACACCAACACACAGCTGCAGCCAATTTAGAATGTGCAGTCCACATACTGCATGTGTTTGGAATGTTGGAACATCTAAAGAAAATTGATGCAGTCACAGGGAGGACATGCAGCCTCCATTCTGAGGCACCACTGCAGAGAACTGATTCGGAGAAAGTCTTGCTGTGAGGCAACAATGCTACCTGCTGTGTCAGTGTGCTGCTGACAACATAAAACAATCTGCTGTGTTGTCATAATATCCTGCAAGTGGTAAAACACATTACTGATGCCAACAAATTTCCTAATAAAGAAGTAATTTAAAAAAAGTAATTAATAGTAATTTGCCAAAAAAAAAAAAATAAAGATGTTGCAGGAACAATTAAATTTTACTTTGCTAATGTACTGAGGTATGAATGCCTTTGCTTAAAGTTGCTAAAACAAACCCAGTTTGATATTTGTTATAATCTATGCAAGGAAGTACCATATTTGGAATTTGATTTTGTTGATCTATTCCTTCTCTTATATCATCAGTCATATGAACTTGGTGTGTATAGTATCACAACTGACCTGCTCAGACAACCATGCTGAATATTTGACTACATATGTACCACAACAGAAATGAGATGCATTATGCTACATTGGAAGTAAGGATAACAAGTTTCCTAGTAAATATAAATCTTCCCTATATCCCTCAACATAACAATAACAGTGCACCTGTGCAGGCGCCTCCTCATATGCCCTCCTACTAAACAAACCAACTTCAAGGTTGGGATGCCGAAGAGTTAAGTACATTAGTTGATTTTGCTGCACAATTAGCTGCCGAAATGTTTCCAGTTCATATTGTGGTACAGATATGGTCCATACATTTTACATCTGGCCATAGTAAATCAGGTCACATCAGATGTAAAGTTAAGTAGAAAAGGAGTGTTACTACATAGTGTATTTCATAAGTATATTGTGAGAACGGGAAACACAAGTATGTTTGTCAGGTCAAGCAGTATTCAGGTAGGGATTATAATAAATTCAAGTCTCCTTCTGTGCAGTCCAGTGCTTTAACAATGTGTTTGTATACCATCCTGCACTGGAAAATTACAAAATTGTATGAAGGCCTCAATCGCCCAGGAAGGCCACCAGTATGCACGAGAGTTACAGTGTGTTGTAAAGAAAAAAGAAAGCTTATTTGAAAAGTATATCTATAGGACAAACGTTGCCATTAACTTTTTGCAGTTAATATTTCTTCTGATTCCTGTTTTCAGAATAGCTGGCATGTAATTCAAGAGAGCCAGGTTTCTTTGCTGGAACATCAGTTATTCTAGCATTAGAAGACCAAAGAATTAAGTAATTACCCATTTCTGCTGCTTTTGTAGTTAAGAAAATAATTTTACCTAACTAAGGAGCTCCCTGACAGGTCATCAATGCTTCCTCAATATTTAAAAGGTACTTTTTGATTTGAGTTTGTAAAATACAGAGATATACTGCATACAGGGTCCAGGCATAAAGACTGGTTCAGTAATGCATATTTAATTAGCTGCTTTCTTCTCAGTACTTCACCATCATTACGAAAACACACAAACCCCAGAAGGTCATTTGTACTGGCTGAGACGAAATGCTGCCTCTTGGATACACTGGCAGCAACCTAAGAGAAATACTGTAGCGACACATTACAAAATCATTTGTATTCCTCTGTGAACTTGTTCTTCTGTTATTTAAGCCATTAGAGACTTACTCTTGTATGACCAGCCAGAGCTGAAGATAATAAATTAGGCTTCAAGGCAGCAGAATTCCTTAGTTTTCCCAGAGATTATTAAAACCCTCTCTGTCTGTACATCTCCGCACTACCTTACTAAAATGAGATAAATGAGAAGCAGTAAGGAGGCACATGGCACTTTGGGACACATCTATTATGGTCACATGAGCAGTTTACACTCTATGCTGGGATAAATAATATCTGTACTACTGTGCTCTAGCAGTAACAGAGAGGCAGTGGGCTTCATCAACTTTGCATACCTTTAAACCTTAAGGTCTGATATGTACACCCTCTATAATTAAAACATTGGCCTTAACCTTGGTCCTCTGCTGATCTGTTGTCTGAATTGGAAATTCAGAATAGCAATATTTTAACTGCAGCCGTGGAGCTTTAAGCATCAGTTTGATTAAAATATTCCCTGTGCCTTTGTGATATGGTTGTACAAAGCCTTTAATCATTGTTTTTGTTTCTCAATTATGGCTGAAACCTTACAAGTTCAGAAAGACGTGTACCCTTAATCTTTGAGGCTTGTCTGGGAATGATCTACATCCTTGGGGGAAAAGTCTCTTTGGTCTATGCCCTCGATATTTTGCATTCAATCAGTCAGAGAAGGAGCTTCAGTGTTTGCATTTTAAGGGGATTGAGCAGAATCATTATTCCATTATTATTTAATTAGAGAAAATAGAAATAGCTCTTAGGTCAGTCTCTTGAAATGTGAGTATTAATTTGCTCACTCCCATTTTTAGTAAACTGGGCAATACACACAATGGAAAAAAAAGTGTGTATTTTCATGAGTGATGCTAAATAACAGGTTAGATGCCAGACTTGCAGAAAGTTACACAATGCTTATGTAAAATGTTAAGAAACAAACTTTGCTTGGCAAGGAACAGCAATTTTGCATTTAATTCCATTACCCCTGGCGCCAACTACCCCTTACAAAACCCTTATTTCTGTCAGCTCATACTGTGCTGAAAAGGATGCAAGTTTTACTGCCATGGGCCACAGATACATTCTGTGAGTCTAGTCCCAATTGTTGATCTCTCTCTCTCACACACACAGTCTGGCTTCTGCCCAGAAACTGACATGGCCTGCAAATCATGATAGAAATTCTAGTTCAGATATTCACCAGCTAGTTCAAAACTGCTAGGTAGTTAAACATGTAGCAATTTAATTTAGCTGATGTGTCTTTACAAGGGCAACTTTGTTCTTTTTAGTTTTATTCTTTTAAGAACTTTCACATAGAAACATCACACAAAAGTTGCATGTAGATTTAAGTATGCACAGTGCAAAAGACAGAAATATATACAGACATGTATGCAGACAAGGAGGAAAATATCAGAAGGTTTCAGAAGTATTGGTGTTCTGTCATTTAATGAATGATTTAAAAGAGTAGCAAGGAATGCAAGGACGATGAAGAGGAGTAAACTGGATGAAGAATGTGCATTTTGAAATCAGCTTAAACAAATGTTTATAATTACTGCTTACCTGGAGTAAGGGCAAATACAACACACACAGAATGATTACAATCACCTAAAATGAACAAGTACATAATTAACTAGAGTAAGAATACAGAAATAATAAGGGAACTGCTATAGTTTCACATAACTAATATGAACTGTTCAGATTCTGACAAACCAGTGATTCTGTCACACTGCAGGACATATATTCCTTCTCTATTGGAAGGCTCTGGAATTCCCTTCCTAATAACCTAAGACTGACAACTTCCCTCAGCCAGTTTAAAACTAGTCTCAAGTCTCTACTTAAGTCCCACTGGCTATGCCCTTGTTACAATCCTGGCTGACCATGGTACTCCTCACCACTCACACACAAATCCCTAAAGGACTCCTCACCTTAAATCTCTTTAGATCCCTTTATACCTTTTTTCCAAACACGTTTGTCCCTCTCTGACTGCCCCCCTCACATTACCATAGAAATTACCTATTTAAGAACTTATATCTTTCTCCCTGGTATCTTAAGCTTAAACTTCATTACTTATTTCCTACCTCTATATATGGTATTTATCTATCACGTATTTGTGCTATTGAAAATTGAACATAGTGTATTTGTTAATAATTACCTCTGAACTCTGTATACTATTACTGTGCTTATGTTGTTTAATGTAGTGTTTAATGTTTCTTCTTATATGTGGAGCTTTTCTCCCCGGGTCTCTGCTGAAAAGGGATATGTATCCAGTTGGACTAACCCGGTAAACAAATGTAAAATAAATAAAATAAATAAATAAGTATTGGTGTTCTGTCATTTAATGAATGATTTAAAAGAGTAGCAATGAATGCAAGCACGATGAAGAGGAGTAAACTGGATGAAGAATGTGCATTTTGAAATCAGCTTAAACAAATGTTTATAATTACTGCTTACCTGGAGTAAGGGCAAATACAACACACACAGAATGATTACAATCACCTAAAATGAACAAGTACATAATTAACTAGAGTAAGAATACAGAAGTAATAAAGGAACTACTATAGTTTCACATAACTAATATGAACTGTTCAGATTCTGACAAACCAGGGATTCTGTCACACTGCAGGACATGTATTCCTTCTCTACTGTGGCAGTGAAAGAAGCAATTCTTAAACATTTGGTTAAGTAAATGGCATTGAGAGTGACCATAGCCTCACATGGGAGAACCTGCCATCTTGCAATATGGTAGTGGTTATGGTACCAAACTTAGAAAGACTCCGTAGTCCACAGTACAAGGTCTGCTTTTCCTTCCGTCGTAATTATTACAGGTATTAGATCACATACAGCACATGTGCTCTCCCTCCCTTTTACTATAATCCCTCTCTCTGACTATGACAAAAGCATGACTGCTCACTAGATTGAACCAGAGACACCAACACAAGAACTGATATGCATACCACTATATTAACTTGACTACATTGTCAAGGACTGAAGAGTTTCTTTGCTCTCATTCAGCATATGTAATACCTCCAGATGTTTCTCTCTGATCAGTCAAATGACACATCTATGCCTTTCCTATTTGTTCATGCCACCTGAATGTAACCCAGAAAGGTCATTTTATTGCATACATTGTAAACGTGATAATGCTTATGCAGTCTTTATATTGATATAATAAAATACTGTTCTGCTACCAGATGTCCTTGGTATTACAGACTTACAAAGACCAGGCATGTTTTTGTTACTGTTCCTGGTAGCAATTTCATTAATCAGGCTTTGATAGTCAGCACCATGCATTTATTTTTTCTCTGATAATCCACAAATTCCACATAATCCAATTCAGTTTCATGGAGGCCATAGAACCTCTAATGACACTTGAGCACAAGGCAGTGAAAGTAACCCTACAAGAGGCATTCATGCAGGATATATACATTTACACACTTACATATGGCATGCCCACCTGTGGACAATTGAGAGATTTACCAATTCGCCCACAGCATATTCTTAGGATGCAAGACGAAACCAGAATATTCACTAAAAATTCACAAAGCCACAAGAAGGACAAAAATCATCACAGAAGTCACCCAAAATGAGTACCCACCTGAAGAACCAAGCTTTGTGAAACAGCAGCACTAACACTTGTTGCCTTCCATAATTTTCTACAAATGCATGCTGATATTAAAATTGCACAAGCCACATTTGCATTAATTAAAATGTGTAAAATATGAGCTATCAGATAATTTAAGCTTTGACATATCAAAACAAATCTACCAGTCATACGTGACTTCTATTTATTAGAGGCATCATTCCATTAATTCATTTTCAAATGGTCAATTACAAAAGAGGACATCATTTTTCATGTATTTGTAAACACCAACAACCAAGCAAAATCAAAAGAAATATAAACCAGGCCTCAACTATAAGTTGATTGCACAAGTGAAAATGATAGTAGCAAAAATGTGTCTAATGCAAACATTCACTGAACTATTGCAAGATGAATATAAAACTTTACAAACAAAAATTTACCTTTGTAAAATGCAAAATGTAGTTAAGGTTAGGGAAGAGACTTGTAGGACAGCCCACAATGTAAGGAGGTACTGCAATCACAAATGGCCAGTACAGGATTTAGAAAAAACTGAGTAATTCAGATGCACAAGATGTGTGTCACTATCGTGTTCAACATCAACCAATCCTGCTGTGTACAGTAGGTTTAGCTGCACAGTATTAGCATTTTTAAATGTTATAATGTTATTGGAATGCTCAGGACCTCATAAGAGACCATAAGTCAGCCTTATTCCATGAGATCTTTTCTTGAATGTTAGGATTACTAAAATGCTGATCTAATTTTCTTTTAAATGATCTAGTAGCTTGTATACGTCTGACATCAGCTTGTTACCTGTTCCACAAATTAGACAGTATGGTCTGAAAAAGACTGCTTTCACAGTACTTCTTGAATTGTCAATGTGCATTGCCTGTGATGGCCCCACTCTGGGCCAGTAATCATGGTGTGTCAAGTCTCACCACTGACACTGGAGAGGGATGTTCACTATAAATAAAAATGGATATACTATTTCCAGATGCAGCTCTCTGCATTAAGCACAATTTTCCTTAAGAGCACACAGAGGACATACTCAGTCCGGGTCTGGGTGTATCTGTCCAGGTCTTCAGTGACACTCTCCACTGGCACAATTGTAGGGTTGAGTCCTCAGCAGAATGCCCAAGCGAAGTCCTCCAGCTCCCTCTCTGTGCTTCAGGTCCCTGCTCCAAAGTAGCGGACACATACTGAGATTTGATTTTTCACACACACACAAAAGGCTGGCACAGATTTACTAGCTATGCCCCCTTCTGCCTAGACTATAAGGTAGTTACACTGCCACCAAACACCACAGAGACAGCTACTTCAAGGGTCTTACAAGGGAACCCTATTATACAGAATGAAATTAATATTAATACAAATGGTAATGTTTGGCTAATGTGGTAAGGCTTTCAGGAGTGGCCAGAGCTGTCACCAAATGCATACAAGTACTCTCAGAGATTAAAATATCCTCTAAAAGACTATCCACAATGAAACGTTTAAATATATTTAATAATAAAAGAACATGAAAATACTAAATATCTATTTAGAGTAAACACCAGAGTTTCCATCACAGGAAATATTAGAAGCAACACAGGTGGACAGGTTCACACAGTTACAGAAAAACAATACTCAACTAATCTCACTATATTTTCCTGACTGATCTAAAGAATTATTATTCCCTGGTTACTTACTACAGCAAGGCAAGATGAAGTACATGAGATCCTTCTTTGTCGGGTTACAAAAACAGTGCTCTAAGACTTTGGTCTCATCAAGTATTAAAAATTCATTGTTGTCCTAGATTACAGAATGACATCACTTAGATATGGTCATCGGACTTCTGGTTCCCATGCCCTCACCCCTGGCTAGAAGCTGCCAGGATTGAACACATAGGTGTCAATATTCCACTAACATACACAGATCTACTGCAGCTCCTGGAAGTCATAAAACCATAAAATACTTTCACTCTTCCTACAGGAACCAATAAACCACACTTCTTACAGACATTGCGTCTCTGGCTTCATTCAACACTGAGATAGCATCTTTATGGCCTAGGCCCAGTAATTTAACTTCTATTTTCCAAAGTCAGGTGGATTGGGATTAACCTCTTTTTCCATTATCCTCTGTTAAAACGCATATTTAAATAGATACAATAATACATGTATATTTCTTTTTTATGTCCAGCAGGGGACAATGTTGGTACAAGCAACTTTACAATACATTTTTCAGCACAAGCATCTGTGCAAATCAGTTTGATACACAAATTACATACAATTCTTCATAAAATTCCACCTAGCTGGGCTGTCATACGTTACACATCCACCTAATTCTCCTGGTATAGCTAGCAGTACCTCACATCACATTACCAAACACTGATTTATTATGCCCTGACTATACAAGGAAATATGCTGCGACCTTACCCATAAGGGTACTTGACCTTTTTCATTGATGTATGGATCTTTTTTTCCTCAAGCCTTTGCTAAAAAGGGATTTGTTTTTGCTGAACCAGTGAGACTATCCTGGCAACATAAGTAAGCAAATGCATTATTCCCACAGTGATCTATTGCAGCTTATATTTTAAACACAAACTTCTATGTTAGACTGCCAGAATATAGGAGATGGAATCCACATTAGCAGAATAAACAGAGGTTCACTATCAGAATGGACTTTTGTAATCAAACGTAATTTTATGTTAATGATACATGAATTCAATTATCAAACAAATTCTATTATTGTTGTGATGATATAGTGCAAGGTGGAAAAAAAATATAAATATAAAATGTTTTTTGGTAGACAGATAAGTACACAATAGTTGTAGTAGTCACTTCAATAGAACACGCTTTTTATAGGTCCATATTATTAGACAAGTACTAAATAGTACATAGTTTCGGCAGTTTGAGATATCAGTGCGTCTCCCTCCCACACACCCCCCTCCCCCCCTCCCCCCCTTTTCAAAACACAACATGTATTCATATATTAAGTGGAAGTTTAATGAATAAATATACACACATATAGCGGACATCATGCACAAGTGGTATCTGGGATCTGGTCCCTGTGCATGGGCAAGTTTTTTTTCCACCTTGCACTATATCATCACAACAATAATTGAATTTGTTTGATAATTGAATTCATGTATCATTAACATAAAATTACAAACAAAATTACGTTTGATTACAAAAGTCATAACAGTTCTTGAGATTCTTCTTCATTGATAATAGTTGTATTGGAATATCATGTATACACACACACACATATATATATATATATATATATATATATACACATATATGTGTGTGTATATTTTCATGTGTATATATACGTATGTGCAAGATTTTAAATAATGAAATGTTTTATGATAGACATGTTTTGATTAATTTTTTTATATATATATAATGTGTCTTCACATGATTTTTTCACTTAAAAACAGAATGTTTAACATTATGGTCATCACTTAACATCATTTCCTGTGTAATTAGTATAAAACCAGGATGCAGGGAGGCGTCCTGGTTTTTCTGAAGAAGTCCATGTGAAATAAAAGTGGAAGAAAGCGCTAAATGCCTATGTGACTTTGTGGCTATCTTTGTTTCGTTTGCTTCACTTGGTTGCTGTGGTGGCATTTAAATTTGTTCCAGTTCATTTCGGGTGACCGAAGGAGTGTTTGAGTTGATCTACTGAATATTTCAATTTCTCTAACTCCTCTCTCATAAATCAGTAACTATGGATATGTGGATCTTGAAGCTCTCTTTTTTATACAACTTATTTTAACAGTAAAATTATTATAAAACAAAACTATTTATGTATGACTAGAGCCGAATAATACATCAAGGTTATACAAAAAATAAATATTTTCAAGCAAATATTTAAGTTTAAGCCAAGACTTACATGAATGTGCAATATTAGTTCTTTTTATTGTATGCAGTTTACTAATGCAAACAATTTTTGCCATATAAAATTCAACACAAGAAGGGGTAGCTTTACTTTTCCAGTTCTTAGTTATTTTCCTAGTTATTGTGAGAATAGACCATAGAAAAGGCACTTGAGGTTTTGGAATTATCTTCAGAATTGGAGCATTAAAGTAAACCAATGACTTGGAAATATTACATCTATCTGACCACAGTGTGTGAATAAAGTTATTAATTTCTTTCAAAAGGGGAAATGACCTCACATTCATATACTATATGAATCCTGTCTGCTATTATGTCAGAATCACATTTCCAGCATTTAATTCTATGTAATTTATACATACTTGTAAGTTTGTTACATGTAACAAAAGCTCTGTGTAGGCATTGCAAAGTGAAGATTTTCCAGTATAAAGAGGATGCACTTTTATCTGTTAACTTTATTATTTTCTTGTTTTCTTCAGTAAAGTCTCAGTTATTACTTTTTGTGGAATAATCCCGATAGGTATTATCAAATTCTGAAGGATCTAAGCTAAGAATTCCATAGATTTGTGATAAGTATGACTTATTTTATATTGTATTGTTAATATTTATTAGGAATTCCAATATTTTGGGGGATGATTCTAATCTAAATTAAATACATCTATCTTTGTTGACAACATTTATACAAATTTGTAATATTAACCAATTGTCAGAATCATGATTATATCTAGACCTTAAGTTTAAGTTTAACAGTATGTATTTCAGTACCATTTAATAAATGATGCCAAAATGTTACTTTGTTCATTCAGTTAAATAATTTTAGTGAAACTGAATTTTTAAGCATTCACTTGTATATGCTATTGGAAATATAGAAAAGATTAAGTCTAATACAATAATTAGAATATGTGAACTTCCAGAAAGGAGAGATTTATATAAGGAAGTTGATTTAAAATAATTTTAATTTACACAAAAATCTTTTAATAGACCGATAAAACTGTTGGGGACTATTTGTTTATGAGAGGTTGTGATATGTTTATTATTTTTACATATTTCTTGATGTATTTATTTCCATTTTGGTTCACAGGATCAATTTATCCATAAGGCAATAACTTTTACAATTGTTGAAGTGGCATACAATTGAATATCAGGAAATCCTATTCCACCATTATCCCAACCTTGACTGTTCCAATTAAAAGAAACTATTGGTTTATCAGGGATGCCAAATACATTTAAGTAGAACATTGTTTATCCTTTTCATCAATTTTTTGGATGGAGACAGGACTAATGATTGTATAACAATTAATATTTTAGGAAGACTGACCATCTTAATTAACATTAAGTGTTCTTCCATAGTAAAGAAGAATTCATTGTATCTTGCAACTAAACTTATAAATTTTATCAATAACCTGCTGGCAATTCATTTGTATAATTTCTTTACTATTGGAAGTGATAGTGATACAAAGATATTAGAGTCTTACTCCAGTTGAAATTAGAATATTTTTGTATGAATGTTTTAATTTCATATTAATAATGTACTTGTTTTGATATAATATTTTAATCTCCAGATTTCCTCAAACTGCCTCATAGAACTAATTATATGTTCTAATGGTTTTTGCATAGTTCATATAGTAAGTAAAATATCATCTGCAAAAAGTTCTTATTTTATCTAATAAAATTAGCAAAAGGTTCAGTTACTAATTGAAAAGTAATGGTGAAAGTGGACAACCTTGTGTTATACCCTTCTGTAATTTAAAGAAATTGGAAAAAGGAGTGTATTTTAAGGCTATTTAAGAATTAATGTAAAACTTTGAAATTAATACAATTAGCTCAGCTGGGAAGTTATATACTTTATGTTGTTGGTCTTTCAGCTTTTTCCCGGTAAGGGGTCGCCACAGTGTAACTCCAGTCCGCTAATGATTGGCAGTAGATTTTTTTTTTATGAAGTGCCGAGGTGCCAGCTCAATGCCCAACCTTCAATGAAGGCACGCCCATTTATGCACGCATGTCTTTCAAATGCTACCCAACCGCGGGGAGGGCATGCAGACTTCACACAGAACTTTATGTGCTTTAAATAAATAAGGCCAACTGATTCCAAAGCCTTGTCTAAATCAAGACTAATGATAGAACACTTTTTTATTTGCATAGTATATTTGTGTGTGTGTTCTCATTATATTATCATGTGCATGTCTATTTAAAATAAATCCTGTTTGATCATTGTTAATTAATTTTGGTATTGCTAGAGCAATTCTATTGGCTAAAATAGACATTAACATATTGTAGCCAACAATATGTCCATGTCTATTTTAGCTAATAGACATGAACATATTGTAGCTAACATTTAAGAGTGAAATGGGTCTGTAGGATGAACACTTTGTATGGTGCTTATCTGGTTTTAAAATAGGTGCTATGAAGGAAAGTTTCCATGATGGGGGAACTGCAGAAGTTTTTATTTCTCTGTAGGCTTTTTCTAATATTTTGACAGCATTATCCAGTAGTACTTTATATAATTCTGCAATAAGACTACCTAAGCCTGGCGCCTCTTTTTTAAAATTTTTTTTTAACTTTATTTGATCTTTTATTTCTATTAAAGTGAATGATCCATCGATTTTAATTTTTTCACATTTTCCTTTAGGAAAGTTTAATCTATTTAATTCATCATTATCAAAATTACCAGTATTTCTATTTATATTTTCATAAAATATTCTGAAGCTCAAGAATACTTTTGATATCTGTTCTTTCCTTTTTACTTAAATTTCTTTGATACAATTTCGTTTTTTTCATTTTCTTTGACCTAATAGCAAGTTAATGTAAGCTTGATGGACTTACTAAATATGCTTGAAGTTTAAGTTTTTCCCATGTTTATTGAAACTTTTTGATTTAGAATTAAAATTTTGCATTATTTTTTTTTAGTTCTGAGTGATAGTTTGAGTTTAGGTTTAACTTTATTTTTGGCCTGTAGCATATTTAATTCTTTACATAGCAAAACTGCAGAATAAACTTGTAAAAATTAGAAAATAAAACAGAACAAGTATAAAGCAGCAGAGAACCTGCTTATTCAATATTAAAAAAACAATAAGCGCTTTCATGGATAAAACCACTTCTTCAGACCATGCTAATAAAATGCAACAAACTCCTTTTTATACACATCTTAACATGACAATAAGGTCATTAAACACAGATCACATGCTCACAGCTCATTAATAATGTGAGGTCTACTGTTCTTGAGTTTGGATTTTAAAGACACCTTATTTAACCCTCCCTCCTTGTCTGCCTGTAGTCTCAAAATCCAGTACAGTTCTTTGTCTTTTGTATTAACATTTTTTAGTTCTGACTGATAGTTTGAGTTTAGGTTTAACTTTATTTTGGCCTGTAGCATATTTAATTCTTTGTCCCACTCTCTTATTTTACTAATATACCAACTTGTAATTTTTCCATTTAACTAAGTCTTTAGTGAATTCCAAAGGATGATTTCAGTTACTTCCAAGAGTTTTCTAGAAAACAATATAAATGGTAATCTCTTTTAGATACCACTCCTTAAATCCTTTTAACAATATATGCTGGTAATCTTCTATGATGTATTATGTTGTTGGTTTTTAATATAATGTTGAATACTATATAGCATTGTGATCTCAAAGGACATGATGCTATTGAAACTTTTCTAACATATATCAGATTGTTTATAACAGGAAAATGTATGAATATTTATGTTCTGTATCTGTAAGAATGAGGAAACGGAAGTGAATTTACTTTTCTTAGCTCATTGATGCATTTTTGGCTCAAGACGTAATTCTCCATTTGCTGTAAGTATTCCGTGTCCTTGTCTGATGAAATACAGTTAAAATCACAAGCCATAATAACTTCACCTTTCATATAATAGGCTATATCTAAATCTTTTGCATCTTTATCTCTGACCCCTGGAATCCAATAAGAGTTTACTAAAGTATATAGTTTCCTATTGTACTCTGTTACAAAAATGCTTAGCATATCATTTTTATTGATATAGGTATTTTTTACTTTATGCATTACTGATGAATTATTCCATAGAATGAGCATGCCTCTTTTTGCTTGAAAACCATAACCTGTTAAAATCAAAATTTTTAATGCTAGTTTATTAAGAGCCTTATTAAGTAAATGCATTTCTTGTAGAAATACTATTTGAGCTCTATATAACTTGAAGTATTTAAACAGACTCCCCCTCTTTATGGGATTATTTAATCCATTAACATTAATGGATAAACATTTAAAATCAGATATTTATATAAAGAAAAAATATTGCAAAATTACATCTACAAAACTACTGTATAATTCATAAACACTATGAAACCTTCAGCTATGGACAAAATATATGAAACAAAGACTTGTGTAATAATATAACTTTAAAACATTCCATCATGGGACAACATACTCCTAAGTCTGTTGATAAAAAAATCAAACTTTCAACCTTCCCATTAGACTATCTACACCAGCTCATGCTTCTACTTTCTAACAATGTACCTCATGTTTTAGTATATCTTAAAGCCCATCAATAATTTTTTATGAATGAGAATATAAAACTGCTTAGATCCTGCTTCATTATAAATAAGCCAGAATGGTTATCCCTATTTGTATCTTTCCCCATAACCCTCCTTATCCCACTAGTGTACTATACAGATGATGCCAGTTGTTATTTTCATATTTCTTATTTATTTATTTTATTATTTATTTGCATTTGTTTACCAGAATGGTCCACTAGGCCTAAAAGTGCCCATGTTCAGTGGAGACCTGGGGAGAAAAGCTCCATATACAAAAGAAATTTAAATACAATCCCATTGTCTACATACATAGAGAGACAAGATTGTATGTCTGTTTTTTAAGTTATCATAAATTTCTAGCTACAACAAAGGCAGTATATGTTATATACAAAGTACAATATATCATCTGCTTTGGATACTGTAGAGTGAAGACAGCAAGAGATAGTTGCATAACTGTTAAGCAGAGTGGAGAAAAAAGTTAGTGAGATCAGGTGGGGAAGATGCTCTGTAGTCATAGTAGGTTAGGTGATGTGGAAGTTTGAGCCATTTTAGTTTGCTTTGGGAGGTGCAGTGATGGGAGAAGTTTCATTGGTAGCGAACCTGGTAACCTTGTTATAACAGGACTTGATCTTGGATTTTAAGGAGCTTTGAATGTTAGTGAACAAATGGGCACTGTATAAAAGTGAAGGAAGCAAAAAGAATAGTGCAAGGGTTTTTCTAGCAGTGGGTGTGAGGTACAATTTATACTTGTAGAGGGTGCCTAGTTTCTGATGGATTTTTTTGATGCAGTTTTGGATGTGTAGACTGAAGGTTAAGTATTCGTCTATTATAACTCCTAGAAGTTTAGTTTGTGATACTACTCTAATGCGAATAGATATTAAAATCTGCTATATTTAGGGGGATTGAATAGAAGCAGGTTAGTTTTGCTGGGGTTAAGGTCTAGATGGTTGTTATTCATCCATTCCTCAGTGATTGAGAAAGCATGTTGGGTCCTAGCTAGGAGTTTGTCAGCAGAGTCAGCAATGCAGATAATGGTAGAGTCGTCTGCATAGTGTATTACAGGATTTAGGGAGAGGGTGGAGTGGAAGTCATTAATGAATATGTTAAAAAGGAGAAGTTCCAATATTGATCCTTGGGGAACTCCTGTGTGTATATTGAGGAATGGTGAGAAAGAGTGGAGCCATTCAGTGACTTGCTGTCTGTTGATTAGATAATCAGAGAATCAGTTAAGAGTGGGGGGTGACATTCCCAGATTGGACAGCTTTTCCAGGAGTAAGGGGTGGGATATGGTGTTGAAGGCTTTGCAGAGGTCACAATTTTTCCAGTGTCCCTTGCTTAGGTCACAGTGTCCATGAATGATTGGAGTGCAGTGGTGGTACTGTATTATGAGCGGAATCCATGTTGGGATGGGGATACCACTATTTTCTGTTAGGAAATTTAGGAGCTGAGCATGGATGCATTTCTCCACGATTTTGGATAGTGAGGAGAGTATTGCAATTGGCCGGAAATTGGTGAAATCTATGTTAGGGCCACCTTTGTGAAATAGGAGTATGTAGCCTTTTTTCCAGATTAAAGGTACATGAGACTCTTGGAGGGATCTGTTGATTAATATGCTAATGTGGTGGGCTACAGATTTGGCTGACATTTGTAAGTAACATGGGGAAATATTATCTGGAGCAGTTGTACAGGGTTTTAGTTTGAGTAGTAATTTCCTTATGGTAGCTGTGGGGATAGGGGAGAAGGAATAGCAAGCATTGGGGTGGTTGTGTGAAGGTTGCATGAATGTGTGTTTGCTTGCTTGAGAATTTGTTTGTGGGAAGGTGGCAGAGAGTTTGGAGATGGTGTGTATGAAGTATGTGTTGAAGAGGGTTGGTATTTCATTGGGGAATTTGTCTGGATGTGGTTATGGGTTGTGTTTTCTACCTTGATGCAGTAAACTAGAGATGGTACCGCAAAATTTCTTAGCGTTGCTTCTGTTTTGGTATATGAGGTAGGAGTTTTTCTCATCTCTTATTATGAAGTATTTGGCTTGATTTCAGAGTTGTTTAAATTCTAGGAGGTGAGCAGCATATTTGGTTTTATGTATGCTCTATCTTCGTTTGTCATAAGCTGTATTGTGGCTCTAGTTAGCATGGTTGGTTTTGATTTGTTTTACTTGTAGAGGAGCCAAGTTATTTAGAATATTTAAAAATGTAGTATTGAAGAGTTCAACTGCCTTGTCTAAGGGTAGCACTTTTAGGGCACTGTAGTCTATTTGTAGGAGGGTGTTGTTTAAAGTTTCTGGGCTGAATTTGGATAGGTTCCTGGTTAGTTTATTCTGGTAGGTACTGTGTGTGGAGGAGTATTTCTGAAGGCTATAAACAGGTATGTGATCACTTATGATTTGAGGTAATGTGCCTGTGACTGAAATTTTACTCAGGTCAGACACTAGAATCCAATCTGGTGTAGAGCCATTGTTTTTGGTTTTGTTTGGTCTGGTAATGTCTAACTACTTGGGTGTAAGAAAACAGGTTTATGTTGGAGGTGGACTACTTTTTGATAAGTTCTAACCAATCAATGTTAACGTCACCTAGGGTGACACTTTCATTTTGAATAGTTTTAGATGTCCAGGCGAGGATTTTTTCTAGTATAGGAATGTTATTTCCAGAAGGAATGTAGAGATTGACAATACAGATTTTTTTTAGTCTTAATTGGAGATACCCAATGAGAATTTCTGCAGATTGAATTTGAGGTATGAGTCTAGAGTAGGGGACAATGTTGAGGTGGCTGAAATAGAGTGTGGCAATGCCATCTCCTTTTTAACATGGCCTGTCAGACTGAAGACAGTTGTAACCTGGTGGGAGAAATTCAGTGCAAGGTTTGAGCCAGGATTCAGTAGTAGCAACTATATCAGGTTGGGTTTGGGAAATCCAAGCATGGAAGCTTGGGATTTTGTTTCTGATGCTTTGTAGGTTTAGAGTGATCAGTTGTAGGGTTTTACTGGAAGTATGATGGGCTGTGGAATTCGTGTAGGGTCCTAGGTTGGGGTGGACATGCCCACCTAGGAAAGGATTTGTTTTTTGAAACAGTGGTAATTGTACAAAATAATCTTTTTAGATGTAATTTGCTAATTTTGGGAACATAGGGTGCGTTTCTTAGTATGACATGACAGAACTTTCAGTTTGGTGTAATGGATGGCTGAAATAGAGGTTAGACTAGGGTGTATAAATGAGTAGTTGGGGCTGAAAGTGTCATATTCAGAGGTTGTAGATGGTGTTTTTTTATGGGGAAGTGTGTTGAATGGATGTTGCATTTGACAGGAAAAGGAGGGTGGAGGAGATCAGGAGGAGCCAGCTTAGTGAGTACAGAGTCATTGTCAGGAGTGTGCGTCAGTGTGATTGTTTAATAAAAGGGATGTAGATGGTAGGGTGAGAGGGATTGGGGAGTGTGGATTGGTTAATGTCAGGTGTGGGTGGTGTGGAGGAGAAATAAATACATTTCTCCCTGGGGTGGGAAGGAGTAGGGGGCAGGGTGGGGGAGCGGATTGAGCCCAAGCGTAGCGGGCAGAACCAGATTCTGGACTATGGGCATATCAAAAAAAAAACAATCAATTGACTCAAACTGCAGGTAAGTGGGAGAGAGTACCACGAAAATAGATGAAATGAAGTTAAGTGGCAGTACAGTTTAAGGGGGGAACTAAACTAGCACAAGTTAATTATTTCTGATGTTACTTAATTCTGCAATAGTGCAGTTTAGTTTGGAAGCGGATAGCTATTGCCATTCAAAAATAGTCTAATATTGACTGGTCACAGATGAAACTGGGGAAAAGGCACAGTTGGATGTAAAAGCCATAGATAAAAATTTTGGCTAGTAACTCAGAGAGAGGTACAGTATCCAGCAGTGTGTCATCAGCTAGCGTCTGAAATGGGGTCTTACAGGATTGGAGTTAGGAAAACTGGGCTAGCTAGACTGGGCCTCTGCAAGTGTGCAAGCTTTAAACAACCAAAAAACTCAGTATATAAAGGCATCAACACTAAGTCTTTATATTTTACAGGTCTATAATATAATATTAATATACATATATACAAGTCTATTTTACAGGTCAGTAAATTGCATACCATTTTTATTTATTATGCATAACGTTATTAACATAATCTACTAAATACATACATGTATATTTACCCGGATTTCTTTCCATTTTTGCTTATATATTCTGTCTTACACTATTTACATCAACTGCATGCTTCAGTTATAATCCATATATAGAGTGCTGCTTAAAAGAACAAATATATCTTCCCTTGTTTCTCTGATAAACTTTAATTTAGTCCTTTTAGAATCAGTCCAATATATGATGTATCTGAAGGTAAAAAAAAACATGAAAACTAGTAATACAAGTACTAGGAAGAAGCAGAAGGGTAAATCAAGAATCAGACACTAAATTTTAAATGTTGTAAGCACTTTCATCCATATTTATTAAAACAAGCTTCTTCAGACAACAAGAGCAAAGCTAAGAACACAGTTTAAATAACCCTCCATCAAATCATGTCATCCAAAAGGAAATTACATCACTGAAACAAATCTTTAGAAACATCACAATCTTGTGGTTCAAAGATTGAACTACAACTAAATAAACAGTCCATTCATAAAAGTACCTGGCTACCATTTATTTATTTATTTACTTTAGTTACATTTGTTTACTGGAAAATTCCGACTGGACACAGGTCCTTTTTCAGCAGATGCCCGGGAAGAAAAGCTCTACATCGTGTACATGATAAATAGAGATACAAAGTTGCAGCATTAGTAAACAACATTACTGATTGTTGGCTTTAAAACAAGATACTGATTATCAACACTATATACAGTAAATTTTGCAAGTTAAGATAGTTTCTTGTCATTTATAATATTAGTAACAAAGTTGTCAGACAAGATTTTAAAGGATATAAAGACAACTAACTAATTCTGACATTAGTAGTGGTGGTAGTATAGTTGGGTTAAGAGTCTAGGTGGGGGGGTAAAGGGGAGGTGTTAGTCTGGATTAGAACAAGGACAAAGCCAGAGCACATTTAAGTGGAATTTGAGCAGTGTCTTGAAAAGGCTGCTGGACGGTAGAGTAGTTACAGAGGGTGGAAGATTGTTCCAAAGTTTAGATATGGTACATGAAAATATGGCTTCTGCTGAGTTTTTAGGTTTGATCACAGTGAGTTGATTTTTGTTGCTTGATCTTAGGGGCCTAGTGGAGTGATAGGGTTGGAGAAGGGTTTGAAGGGAAGGGATGTTGTGGGGGTGGTTAATAAGTTTATGAGCGAGGGTGAGTTGATTAAAGTAAAGCAGTTGTGGGAGTTCTAGCCAGTTTAGCAATTTTGTTGTAACAAGCATCCAGCTTGTGTAGGTCTGTCTGTCTAAGATTGGTAAGTATGGGGGATGCATAGAGTAGGGTGAACATTAGCTGGGAATTGGCTATGGAGATTCTAGCCACCTTGGTTAGGAGTTGGTGGCTTCGATATAATGCACCAAGTTTCTTGTGAACTTTTTTATTGCGAGAGATATGTGGGTGTCAAATCTAAGTCTGTTGTCTATTTCCACACAGAGTAATTCTGTGTCTTCTGTTGGAGAGAAGATGGTATGGTCTTTGGCAAGAATGTTGACGTGGGGCTGTTTTGGGTGGCTTTGGAAGGTTGAAACAGAAGTTTTGTCTTACTTGGGTTGAGTAGGAGCTGAGCATTGGATAGCCAGCTTTCTACAGAAGAGAATGATTCCTGTTTGATTTGTTGTAGTTCTGGTATAGTGGGGGCAGAGCAGATGAGAGTGGAGTCATCTGAGTACTGTATAAGAGATGCCTGTGTGTATGTAGGTTGTTGGTGAAAAGTGAGAATAGCAGAGGGCCAAGGATAGACCCTTGAGGAACTCAGAGTAACTGGGAGGCAAGGTGATAGGTTATTGCCCCAGATTACTGCTTGCTGGCATCAATGTAGATAGCTGTGGAAGCAGTTGCAGGCTGATTGTAGTAGCTCATGAGATACCATGTCAAAGGTCTTTGAGAGATCTAGAAATATGGCAGTAGAGAAAAGGCCATTGTTTTTGTGATGAAGTATAGTGTTAGTGAAGGATAGCGGAGGTAGTGCTTTGATATGGCCTGAAACCATGTTGGGTTTTGGAGAGGAGATTATTAGCTAGGAGGTAGCTGGAGATCTGGGTGTTGATACATTTTTCAAGTATCTTGGAGAGAGGGGAGAGGATAGCAATGGGGCAGTAATTGGAGAGGTCAGTGGAGGGGGTGCATTTGTGGAGGGGAATGATGTGAGATATATTCCATATCGAGGGAACATAGCCTTCTGTTATGGAATGGTTGTTTAGAATTGAAATTGGGTAGGCTAGTGTATCAGCTGCAATTTTCAAGTATTCAGAGGGGATGTTGTCAGCTGCGAGTTTGGTGGGTTTAAGTTTTGACAATAGTCTTTTTATGTTGGAGGTAGGTACTGAGATGAAGAAAAGAGGAGTGGGGGGTTTAGGGTTAGGAGTTAGGGGGGCTGTTGTAGGGAAGTGTTTGTTTAGAGATGTTATAGGTTCAGTGATGTGTTTGTTGGAGGATTCAGCAATACTGCTGGAGGAGGGGAGAAATGGATGGTTGGGGGATATCAACCTTCCCTGGGTGGAGGATAGTGTTAATAGTGGACCAGAAGTCCTTAAGATTGTGGTTGGTAGAGTTTACGGTGGATTTATAGTAGAGGGATTTGTCTAAATTGTATTTGCTTTTTGGCTTTATTGCGCAGTTCAAGGAATGATTGCCTGAGGTAGTTTTTGTTAGTCGCCAGTGCTCCCAGGATTTCATTAGGGTTCTGGCAGTCTTTTGTAACCATGGGGCCTGGATCTGACTTTGGCATTTCTTGCAGGAGCATGGGTGCTTAGGATGGAGAGGAAGGTACTGTTGAAGAAATGGACAGCCTCATCTAGGTTGAGGTATTTTTGTGGTGACCAGTTAATTTTAGCAGGGAGGAGATAAAGGAGTTGGAGTTGAAGTTGGACTTGTTCCGTATTTGCCTGTGGATAATGGGCTTGAGACGGTGTGTGGTGCTGAATTAGGAATGTGGGGGAGTGGTCACTAAGACTGTCAGGTAAGCACTCTGCTAGGTAAGAGTGAGGAGCTTTGTTGACTAGGATCGAGTCAAGTAAGGCATGATTGTTAGGGTTTTTGTTGATTCAGGTAGGGGATTGGATGAGTTGAGTGAAACCATGGTGATTAAGGTGAATGGTTGGGAGATTGTTATTACAGGATAGCCAGTTAATGTTAAAGTCACCAAAAATGATGGGTTTCTGGGGTAGAGCTAGAGTAGCCTAGCTCAAGAGATTTTCTACGGGTGTAATATTTTGCCCTGGTGGGAAATAGCATCCTATGATATTGATTGTTTTGTTTGGGTTTAGTTTGAGATTGGCATAAAGGATTTCTTCATTGTTGTGGTGAGGGGCAGATGTGTTCAGGAGTTGAATATTGAGATGGTGTTTAAATATCAATGCTACACCACCTCCTTTTTTGGACAATATGTCTATGCGAAGGATGTTGTATTTGGGTGGAAGTATTTCCTCACTTTTGATGCGAGGTTTGGGCCAAGATTCAGTCAGGAAGAGAATATCTGGGGAATATATGAGGGGCAGATGTGTTCAGGAGTTGAATATTGAGGTGATGTTTAAATATCAATGCTACATAAGTGTGTGTGTGTGTGTGTGTGTGTGTGTGTGTGTGTGTGTGTGTGTGTGTGTGTGTGTGTGTGTGTGTGTGTGTGTGTGTATGTGTGTGTGTGTATGTGTGTGTGTGTATGTGTGTGTGTGTGTGCATGGGCATGCACATGACTGCGAAGTATGGAAAAAAATACCACTGCAGGGCTAGCCACACGATGATGTAAACCTTGGCTCCAGATGATTGTAACTCAAAGTGACACCCTGACCCCATGTGCAAAAATGGGAAAAGGGGTTGTCGATGGATGGATGGTTGAATGGATGGATGGATGGATCTAGACTAGTTAAAATGTATGATCCACTGGAACTCGTACATGTGCAACTCACCATAAACAAGTTCTGGTACCATATCCTTGCAACCTATAGGTCCCCTCCATGTCCCAGGAAGTCCATACTACTTATACCAATGTGCTAGAGCCCTTCATTGTTCAACCCAATATGATCTTCTTAGAGGATCTCAGCTACCCCTCTGTAAATTGGGAATTCTACACCCCTTCTAATGCACAAGCCCAGTGATTACTAAACTTCGTTAATACCAACATCCTGCAAGAGTTGGTCCATTCTCCTACCAGGGTTCCTAACATCCTTGACCTTGCACTCACAAACATGGGGGAGCAATGTTCCTCACCCAATGCAATGGCCTTGTTCATCAGATCATAAGGCAGTACTGCTTGAAATAAAAATTAAGTCTGGGGACGCAGCGAAACCGAAAACCTTTAGTAATTATTCCAAAGCTAACCATGCTCTAATAAGTTACATCTTGGCTAAATTCCAAGAACCTCCCCCCAAACCCAGTATACACCACAACATATACTGAGCTATTTACAATATCCCTGTACAGCCATATTACTAGCTATATAGAGTGAGATGTACACCTCATATTAAGAATACGACAAACACAAAAGACAAGCCACCCTGGAGGAATAACAATATCAATCAGTTATACATCAAAAGAAAAAATCTTGACCACACATAGTAGAAACAAAGCCCAACATACTAAAAACCCCAGTGGCCAATCTCATCAGGCAGTAAAGAAGATTAATACTTCAAAGGCTAAATTTAAAGTAAAAATAACTTCTCAGGCAACGGACAACGACAAAGCTTTCTATAGCTAGGTCCATAATCTCAAAGAAAATACATAACAATGCACAGAACATATTGAAAATGGCATCACCCACATTGGTAACCTTTTGGCTGGTTCAGCTCAAATCCCCCCCTCCCCAATTTCTTTCCTATCCCCTCTGGTAGTCCAAAGAAAATACTGCATACAACAATCTCCCCAACCTTTACTAGGGAACAGTTTTTCAATGAAGCTTCCAAGGCCAAAAACACTGTATTGATGGCCCCTAATAACATCTCAAAATGCTTACTAAATAGCATCAAATATGACCCCTCTCTGTTCTCCTCAAATCACTTTTTAACTGGAGCTTATAGTCAGGTTTTGTGACCAAGGAATGGAAGATGGCAACAGTTATTCCCTGCACAAAAAAAGTCCGACCACCAATCTGGGGAACTACAGGCCAGGCCCAAAAGTCTGACTAGCCTCATATCCAACTCCATGGAAAGAATCATTATGGGCATGATAAATGAAGACTTAGATGACCTTTAAATTCTGGACCCATCACAGTTCAATTTAAAGGAAGGTCATGTCTATTAAATCTGGTGAACTTCTTTCAGAGGATCAATAGGGCAATAAATGAGGGCAAGACTGCACACAGCTTAGCTTGATCTGGCCAAGGCTTTTGGTACAATACTCCACTCAGGCATTATAGACACTCACTAAATTAGATATAAATCTTACCACTGGATAGCGAAGTTGCTCATTGATAGGACCCAGGTCGTCAAAATCATTGAAGCCACCTCAGAGAGGTCAGTTATTAGCAGAATTCCCCAAGACTTGGTACTGGATCCTCTCTTTTTTAGCATCTATTACTCTGAAATGGAAGCAAATACTGAAGGTTTATGGCTGACTGTTTGCAGACGATTGCAAGCTGGGGGTTATCATCCACTCTTCTGTAAACACTAGCATTCTTGAAGAATGCCTTTTGCTGACTAACAAATGATGCTAAAGCCATGGTCTTAAACTCAATGCTAACAAATGTGTACCCTTTGGGAAGTCAACCATCCAGGCTAATTACCATGTTGAGAATACGCCCCTAAGAGTTGATCCAGTGGTCATGGATCTTGGTACACATAGAACCTAGCCTTATCTTTAACTGCCATAGTGGTAAGGAAATTATTTTATGGTGTAGAATGTATAAGTAAGGGTATGGCATCTAGTTCCAAAGTGGTCATTATTCCACTGTACTCTGCCCTTAGCAGACTAATCATAGAATACAACGTCCCCTTCTGTATGTACCTGATCATGCATATGCAGCAGCTAGAGCAACCTCAGGGCTTCCTTATAAAAAGAGTACAAGGTGCAACAAGTCTGCCTTACACAGAGTGCCTTAAATTCCTTTCCCTCTACTCAGTCTCCTATAGATTGCTGAGGGATGATCTGTGCCTGGCTTACAAGGCATCTGTAAACCCCACACTTGTACATCTCATGCATATTTGCAAGTTAAACAATTCCAGAAATACAAGGTTGTAGGACCCGAATTCTGTCAGTGACTTAAACAGAACATGCTGGAGAAACAGGTGTGTCCCAGAGACTGACCCCTCCTATGCCGTAGGCTTCCCATTCATCTGACACTGAGTTTGTCCATTACTCAATTTAATTGCAATCTAGACCAGTGGATGGGGAATATGAAATTTACACCAGGCCTAGCACCCATGTCCCTTATGGAGAGGGACAGCTTATAAATGTTTGGATACAGGATATGAAATTTACACCAGGCCTAGCACCCATGTCCCTTATGGAGAGGGACAGCTTATAAATGTTTGGATACAGGATATGAAATTTACACCAGGCCTAGCACCCATGTCCCTTATGGAGAGGGACAGCTTATAAATGTTGGGATACAGGATAGGAAATTTACACCAGGCCTAGCACCCATGTCCCTTATGGAGAGGGACAGCTTATAAATGTTTGGATACAGGACATCATTATTCTTTTGGGAAAATCCAGCTAGGCTTAGAAAGCCCCCTGCCTCTGGCTCATTAGCTTAGTAACAACCTATGACTCTATGCTTAGATATTTTGTATTGTTAAAACTATGTTTTATAATGTTTGCTATTCATAATACATTTAATTAATTTGATACAGTATTTTGTTTGCAGTGCATGTTAAAGCAGTGTGCTGAAATAAGCAACCAATAAATAAAGGCATGAACGTGGGAAAAGTTAACAGTACCACCAGATGAAATATTGCCATTTCAGAATCTGCTAGGACCCTGATTAAGAATTCTAGTTTTATTACAAAGAGAATAGCTACTAGATAAAGTTTTGTTAAAAATAAATGCTCAGGAACTTTCTTCCAGTACCCTCCTTTTCTCATTCTTTAGTGAACCATCATCATACAATTTCTTAAGATATACAAATAGAGGGTGCACAAATTGGTGAGTGACATGTCCTAAGGTGAGACTCCATCAGTACTTAACATATGGTTATGACATAATGATCATCAGGCTTCATATCTGAACTGAATATCAACTAAAGGGAATACATAGATATGTGGATTAGGAAAGGGACATTGTCTACTTTTCTTCTCGTGGTACTGGATAAATTTCGCTACAAACCAGTTACTGCATTCTAGAAGTCAGGCCATACTTTTTGAAATTACCAAAGCCATCTTAGCAAAACCTTAACTATCCTTTGCAGTGCAGTAATAAAAGATACAGAAGCCAAGGGCATCTGTATTTAATTGACTTTGTATTCATGTTATGAATGCTTAAATTGTTAAATTGTTAGCATGTGATTTTTGTTTTAACTATATTATTTTTTTTTTTTCAAATACAAATAAATTAATGCAGGAATAACAAAACCTGAAGACAGTTATCAAAACAAACCGTCATCAGTTTTAAAGTTTGTGAAATGCTGCATGTCTCCATTAGCATGTTAATCAGATTAAACTGTAAAATGCTCAGCTCTATAGATTGTTTTTAACTGTGTAACTATGGCTTGCAAGGGAGTGAAACATCCTAACATTCTGAGAGAATGAATCTGTCCTTTTCTCAAATGTCCAAGAAATAAAGAATGAGGCCCAGTTTAACATTCATTTTCCCATTCTCATTGGAATGCAGTTAAGTGATCTGATTTCCGAGACCCAGTGTGGTTTGCTTTTCCTTGCAGTATTTTCTCCGTAAAATCTTTTATATTTTCAACTTTCTGAAAGGCAAAGTGACTCTTCTAAAAGAAGCATGTCCATTTCCAAGGATGCTCAGCTGAATGCTGCAAAACCAAGCACTGCATGGAACATGGCAGTACAGGCAGGGCTGGTTTGTATTCAAGTTATGGTTTCTAAACCTTGACAATAAGGCCAGGAAACAGATTTTACCTTATGGTGTATGCAGCTTAAAATTTAAAAAAAAATCAACTAGTCTGATAGACACGTTCTGCATGTTAACAAGATCTATTGTTTTTCTCCCATTCTGAAAATCAATAAAGTATCAGTTGTCTTCTACAGAACCAGCTACAAGAACATGACTTCTGCATTGTCTAGATGGCTGTAAATGAGGTCACTAACGGTATGAGGCAACATTAAGTACCGTATGAAATTCTGATTTCTGAAAATATGGGGGTTGTATTTACATCACCTAACTTAGACCTCTTGAATTCTTGGCATTAGGATTTGGGCCTTTGCGTAATCTAACCCAGACTTGCTTAGTATTTTAGTTGCTATTCCACAGTCCTAAAATGTTATGCAGGGATTATGACCCTATATTACTTAGTCAATGTCCTCATAGGCAGACTTATGACTTTTATACATCTGCTTTCTGTTTCTGACACAGCAGAAGTAATACCAGAAACTTGCAGTAACTATTCTATTTGACTACTGCCCTAATATTCCTGAGGTCAGCTTCCTACCTCCATGACTGTCAAACAACTGCTGTAATTGAGCTAAGCATAGTTTATGGATAATGTATTACATATCTACATTAAACCATCTGGGAAAAGCTTCATCAACATCCAAATTCCAGACCGCAGGCCTTCTATCACTTCAGGACGCTCACCTGTGATTTGAGTGCCATCGAAGGCAGGCTCTGCTGGTCAAATTAATTCTCACACACTACAACTTATTGCTTAAATGCTGGAACATGCCTCCTTTACAAGTAATTTCAAAATGACATGGCTAATAAAAAAAATAAGAAGTGTGACAGCCCATCATTTTGATAACCTTATTTGCATAATGAATTTTGCCAATTAACGGTAGTAACAGCGCAGTGAATTCATGAAGCCCTGTTCAGAGTACCCCGAGAGATAATGAGAGTTAAAACCAAAGCACTGGCATGGAATGTCATCTTAATTGGATGTAGAAAACTGCTCATGTAACTCCTAATTATGTTTCTGCAACTAAACAAAAGATCCCTTTCATTACAAATGTTGTTTTACTATTTATTCCGACTCCGATACAAACTGCCTAAAACTATTTTAGAAATTTGGAGAGTCACTGATGGTACCCAGGCAGTAAGAAAAAGAGAAGGTCCTAAGCAGCGTTAAGACAGAAGTGGTGAAGTGAGAACAGAAAAGATAAAACCTTATTTAAACAGCTAATATCAGTGTGTAATGACAAAATGCATCTCACATACCCTCGCATGCACATACCAGCATGTAATCTTTACCAGCTCAAATTTGTCCTGCATGTGAACTTTGCAACCACAACTATTTACACAAGCACTGAAAAACAGCAGGGATGTTCCAATGGACAAGGAAACTCGTACAAAACTAGATTAGCGTACAAATTTATTACCGCTTTCATCATAAAATGACTTCAGAAACAAAATTAGGGTATTAAAGGGGCAATTGTTTTGTGTTTTTTGTAAGTTTTGTTTCTGAAGAAGTCATTTTATGATGAAAGCGGTAATAAATTTGTACCTTAATCCAGTTTTATGCGAGTTTCCTTGTCCATTGGAACATCCCGGATGCTTTTCAGTGGTTCTTTGGCTGCAGTGATTTCCACGTTTGTGGATTTATTTACACAAGTACCTATGTTTAAACCCAGTTTAGAGCCCTACTCTATCATTGTGTTATGTACCACTTTCTACAGCAGAATGTAGTTCTCAATCTCCCTACAAATGCTGATAATCTATTTTTACCATGTATGTAAATCACACAGACCATCTACAACTTCAAACCACATCCAGAATGCAAGCATGCAGCAAACAAATGCAGTGCTTTGTAGTGGACATCCTGTGGTACCTAATCTATACCCATCTATTTACAACTTTGCCCTGGAGTTTCTTCCAACAAGTTGCAAGTAGCTCTCATGCTTGGTGAGCCATCACTAACATTTGACAATGTAGAGTTTTCATTTATATCCATCAACTCACAGCTGTAACCTTCATCTATAAATATGTGCAATTTCACCCACACCAAGATGGCACCTCTCTCTGCCCACACTTCACTGAAAATCCACTTTTCACTTCCACCTCTGAGCAATCGGGTCTATATTAAATCGGTGAATCCTTAAAAAATCTAACACTTCTTTATCAACCCCATGTAAGTGAAAGCTTACAATCCCGAACACTTGGAACAGCGATTTTTTTCCCAGGGAAAAAAAAAATCGCTGTTCCACAAAAAAATAAAATAAAATAAATAAAAACTTCAAAACATTAAAGTGTGGTGAGGGTTCCCCCACCACACCCCCGATGTGGGGGGGGGGGGCTGTTCCCCCCAGACCCCCCTACTTAAATACACCAACTCCCAGATCGCACTACAGTGAGGAAAATGGCAAAGTAACGGAGGTGGCCAAGAGATTTCTTTCCCAGGGAAAGAAATCGCTTATATGCAGTTTCGCTATTTTGCTGTTTCATGCTTTCAAGTGCGATCAAGACACATTCGAAGGACTGCATCTTCAATTATATAATAGGAACCCAAACAATCCACATCTTTTATCTTCCAATTAGAAGGAAGTTGTAAAAGTGATTAACTTTTTTCAAGGTAAGGTGTACATGTGGCAACCAGAGAGACTGACTGCCGAAGACTAAGTTAGCAGAAAAACATACAACTGTCCTGCCAAAGGTAGAGAGTGTCATTAATTAGGTTGCAACTTGATGACTGGAGGGTATTTTTGGTTTTCTTTTTTATGCAGCTTCAAAAAACTGCTCCAGCAGTGACCTTTTTATTTTAGATTTCTCTTTTGCTTGCAATAATGTGACTGTAACACCAGTTTATTTAACTAAGAAGGTACGGGGTGAAGGTGACTTGCCCCTTCCAGTTATGTATGTATTTTTTGCATCCACTGTGACCAGATGAATTTATCCAGTTGTACCATTATCCAGATATAACCTGTTGAATCTAGCCATGTATGTGTACTTGATCCCTTAACTCACCAGAGTGTTTTCATCTGAATTAGCAAATTGTCATCAATGATCAGGTCCAAATGGGGAGATGTAACCAGCAATTGAAGGAGAGTTGCTTTGCTGGAGCTGAATTCATCTTCATGTTTTAATGAGGAGCTTCATGTGGTGTACCTGCTTCTTACAAAATCTCTCCAAGATTTCATTAACATATACATCATATATTGGTTTAACTTCCACGGAGAAAGGCAGAAAGGGTAGGTGTGTTAAGTCCAAGGATAAAAAAAAGTGCCCACTCCTGATGTAGGAATGAGAAAATAGGCATGACAGAATCCTCAGAACATGGAAACAATTCTACTACAGAGTTAGGCCAGGTTTGGCAGAGAGGGTGGGCTCCTTGCAGTACCAGGAAGTAGTAGGCCACAAAAAAAGCAAAATTTACAGGTGAAGCAAGAGGCACAAAAAGAGTAACATAGACTGTGAGGATAAGAATGATTATATAGTTTTAATATTATACAACAAACCCAGAATTTCAAGAGGATATGTAGCAAGAGTAAGAATGAAAGTAGCATGAAGAAAAATACTTGCAAACCAAAAAGAAAACATTAAAAGTTGTACATCATAATTTAAGATCTGTAATTCAACAGATCAGAGCAAAACATTACTCAGATGAAGAAATATTAGGCTACTGTGAAGAAGCAACAGTGAAAGTAATGCAAGATAAACAGCAAAACCCAAAAGTTATTGAAAGTTTAAAAAATTTATAAATATATGGAGATGGCAAAGAAAAAAAGTGGTCTGCTATGATGCAATATTTATGTAGAGAAGAAAGACAAACTAATCAATAAAAAAAAAGATGTTTGAAGACAAATATATGCAAATACACATGTATATGGCAAATTTCAATACAAAAATAGGGTAACAAAAGTGGAAAATAAAAAATGTTTAAAAAGGTGGAAATTAAACCAATGGAAATTGAAAGGATAGACCAACTGTGACATGAAGGATTTAGAGTGGAAAATGTGATACAAGCAGTATCACAACCAAAGAGTTCCCAGATGAAGTAGCAGCAGATGAAGTAGGATGCATCTGAAGATGCACCAGAAGGCAATGTTCTGGAAAATTCGGTAGGAGAATCGGATAAAAATCCAATCATCATTGCAAAGCAAGGGAAAGAGCACAAAACAGCACAAAGAGAATACTGTCTGCATAAAAGATAATGATCTTGGGAAGACCGGTTTGATTTAAGAGAGATGGACAGACATATTGAGATAGATGAAAAAAAATAGATACTGAATCTGACCCAGAACGCTAGAAGATTGATAAAATGGATAAATGCAGTAATTGGAATCAGTAAATAGAAATTCATGTAGCTAACAAGAATAAAGTACTGTGCAGCAAAACAAACCATTACCACAAAACTTTAGCATAATAAATGATAGGATGGGAACAAGTAGAATACAGTTCTGAAAGTATCAAATAGAGAAAACTATTAAACAAGACAAAAAGTATCACTGTTAGAAATTTACAGAAAAAAGAGCAGGTCAGAAATTCTGAGAGAGGATGTAAAAGACAATATCAAAATAGACCAGGATTTATTGCATACTATTTTTAATAAAAGTAGATGTAGTACACAGATAAATATCAAGGAATAGTGCAAAATAAGCAATTAATTGATGACCAAAAAATATTGTATAAGAATCGGGAACAAGTAAAAGCAACAAAAACACAACCTAGAAAAAAATGTTTACATTTTAAGTAAGTATTCATGAAGATACTATTGAATATAAAGTTGCCAAATGGCTAGAACAGTTAGGAAACAATAAGAAACTGTTACAGAGGATATGAAATAGAAGGAAGTAACAACAATAGATACAGAAACAGAATTAAGAAAGGCTCCTAAATGGAAAACTCTGGGTCCGGACATAGGAACCAACTTCTGGCTAACTAAAATATGCAAGTCTCACCTTTTTTCTGATAATATATAGGATTAGTAGAAATGCTCTAGCAAATCATTCCATTGAGATGATGGATCATGGTTCAAGGTTTAAATGTCATGGCCTTGACAGAGTTGCGGGCTTGCCTTTGGATGGTAATAGGAACGCTCCATTAGAAATAGAGAGAGCTGGAATGGCAAGACAGGTTGACTCCATATCATAAAGCATGTCTCAACTTAGGATAAAGATCATCCTTCAGATCAAAAAAAACTTAACCAGAAGACATTCTATTAAGTACTGGCTAGACTGACAATACAATGCTAAACATCTCCTTAGCTGTAGTACAGTATGACTTGTTGTTTGCCCGACTACTGCCGATCTCTACCTGCATTTGGTTCTAGATTGGAGCTATTCATTTAAGGTTTGGTTACTTCCATTTTTTATCTTTACTCTTGCATTGCATTTTGTTTTATTTTTTTATTTATTTTTTTACTCTTTTTGGAGTTTTAACAGGTCTTGGCTAGAGTCAGTTAGAAAAGAATTCTCTTGCAAACATTGAACAACATCCCACTAATTAGTGGAAGGAGATGAAAAATGGCATTCTTCATTTAACTACAAGTATTTAATTACATCTTTATTGAGTTGTAATGCTGGGTGACTTGGTGTTGTCTGCCTGACTAATGCTGATCTCTGTCTGCATTTCATTTTGGATTGGAGTTATTCATTTAAGGTTTAGTTCCTCCCATTTTTCATTTTTACTCTTACATTGCATTTTGTTTCGTTTCAAATTTTTTATTCTGTTTGGAGTTTTAAGAGGTCTTGGCTAGGGTCTTTAGAAAAAAAATATTTTGCAAACAATGAATAACATCCAACTAATTAGTTGGAGAAGCTGAGAAATAGCATTCATCATTTAACTACAAGTATTTAGGGGCAACTTTAGTTCACTTTAGTGCTGTGTTGCTTTCCGTTCTCTGTCTACGTTTAATTTTTGCACCCTCCTGCCCTACTCATAGGTTCATAGGAAGTTACTGGGCTAACAGTCCTAGAGCCCTTACAAGTCCAGCCATATTTATCCAGAGTTGCCCTAAGTGTCAGTGGTTAGTTCCAGAGTTTGGAAATTACGTGCATCATTGTTCAGGTCCATAATTATTGTTTCCATGGCCTTAAAGATAAGACTAGTCAAGCTTCTGGGCCTATAATTCCCAAGGATGGTTGATGGCTTCCATTTGTGCAGAGGGATTACTGTTACTGTCTTCCATTACACTGGAACACAACCAGTTCACAGGCTGTGGTTAAACAGGGATCCGAGTGGGTCTGCTGGCTCATGTTTTACATTGTTTAAAAGGGAACCTGGGATGTCTGGATCCATTGAAGCCATGTTTTTGGTCTTAGAGAGTGCTGAGATGACCTGTTCTCTTGAGATAATAGGCAGGGGAAAGTGGCAGGTATACTTTGGAGGATGACTGGAGGGGCCAGTAGGTGAAGTTTTCGCCAAATCGGTCAGCTAGCAGGTTGGTTATTACCTCCAGTTGAGTATGGGTGGTTACATCCACAACCAGTTCAATGCATAGCTGGGTATTTCCTTTCAGATTTTGGAAGTAGGTAAAGAATGCCTTGACATTATCCTTAGCTAGGGAGGCTATTTTTGCTTCATAAGTAGCTTTGGAGGACCTAACAAGAGCTCTAATTTGTTTAAGCTAGAGATGGATTTCCTCTTCTGCTGAGTCAGATCACTCTTATTCTTGGACATTAGTGTCTTTTTCTTGTTGTATAGCTTGCTCATTCTAGGAGTCCACCAGAGTGGTTTGTTTTTTAGGCAGGATCTGTTTTTAATCTAATCAGGTACAGCAGATTCTATACAACTGCTTAAGTAGTTATACAGGGCATTGTTGTGCACCTCTGCATAGGAGTCCATGTTATCTATGATCAAGGGGGATTTACAATAGCTTATACTATCACTTAGTAGGAGGTAATTTGTCTTAGAAAAATTCTTAAGCATTTCTGAGCTTGTTTGGGTGTCTGGTCTTATTACATCAAACAAGACTGATTTATGGTCCAATCTTAACAGGGAGGATATCACACAGGGGAGGGGGGGGTGTAATGCTGTCCCATGTTAGGGACTACTAGGTCCAGGACTTCTGAGTCTCTTGTGGGTGGGCTGACTAGCTGTTCCAAAGCATTTGCATTGACAAAGTCCAAGAACCTCTAAGTGAGCATGTTGTGGTTGTTTGTTTCCCAGTCGATGGTAGAATAATTAAAATCACACACGGGTAAGGTGTTGGGCTGTATGGCAAGTGACTCCAGTAAGTCCAGGCATGCAGTATACTTTTCCTGTTACATGGTGGGGACCTAAAACTAGCTATATGTGGTAGGGGGTTTGCTATAGTTAATTGGACATGAAGTAGCTCAATAGAGTCGTACTGTTTGACCAGTCTTGAGTTGTACTTATCCTTAGTGAGGATGGAGAAGCCTTATCCTCTGGTTCTTTCACCCTCAGTTTGTGGTCTGAACATATGGAAGGCATTGTAGCCCTACACAGCTAGGGTGCTTTCCACACCTCTGAACCATGTCTTGGTGACTGCACAGACATAGGTTCATAGGTTGGTACTAGGCTATCGGCCCTAGTGCCTATACAAGCCTAGCCAAACAATTCCCCAGATATTTCTTCCCACAGTATTTACTTCCCTGGACCCCTGTCTAGCAGGGTGAATGATGAGATCCCCAGGGTGAATTTCCTATCTCCCATCCAATTGTCAAGGTTCCTTTTGAAGAGGACCCAGGAAGCACTCTGCTTGACATGTATGGGCAAGTCTATTCCAGAGTATGAGGAGTCCCTGGGTCAGGAACCTATCTCTCCAGAATTTTTTGTTCATTGTGATGACAAGGTTTAGATCCCTGGAGTGTGTGGTCTGAGGGATTGGAATTTCTTTAAGTGGAGCATGTCCAACAGCTCAGGGTTTGACATGGTCATTATGTTAAGCAGAGATCGCCTCTGAGTAGACTATATTCCCCAGAGTATAGCTAGAGTTTTTTTTAGATGGTCAGCATAGGGCATCTGCTTTAGGCCTGTGATTCTTTTAGTGAGGTATTTCTGCAGCCTTTCCAGCTGTTGCAGATGTCTTGTGAGGTACATACCAAACAGGGTGTTGTACTCTATAATGGATCTAATGAGGGATGAGTACAGTGGAACAATGACCTCATTTTTTCTGGATGAAAAGCCCTTAGTGATGAGGTGTGCCACTTAGGATTTCCCGACTGTTGTGATGATGTGTTTATCGAAGGTGAGACCACTGTCCACCTGTGTCCCCAAGTCTCTCATCACACTTTCAGTGTTTAGTGTACTGCCACCTATATGGTAATTCATGAGTACATGTTTTTTCCCAAAGGGGATAACTATACATTTATTGGCATTAAGCTTGAGCCCATAGCTCTGGTACCATGCACCAAGCATCTGTTTCTGTAAAGCCCTTTTGTAGAATATCCACATCATTTGGGGATTCAAAAATGGCTCCAAGTTTGCAGTCATCTGCTAACTTTGTTAGCCAGAGTCCCTTAGTGTTGGCCTGTACTTCAGAGAAGTAGATGCCAAACAAGTGCAGTCCCAGGACTGAACCCTGAGGTAGTCCACTTGTCTGGAGCTGGATTTGGAGTCAGCTATTTTTACAGTCTGGGTTCTGTCAGTAAGCCAGTTGGCAACCCATTGAGTGACATAGGGATTTATTCCCAGCTTAGTAAGTTTATCTATGATTGCAGAGTGGGGGATGGTGTCAAAGGCCTTGGTGAGGTCCAGATAGGCTGTGTGGACTGCCTTACCCTTGTCCACAGCTCTGTAGACTGATTTGAAGAAGTCAGTCAGGTTCAGGAGACAAGATCGGCCCTTCATGAACTCAAACTGGGTTCTAAAGTGAAGAGTGCTTCCAAGGGAGTGCAGTTTCTTGTTTAGACTACTAGCATTAAGCAGCAGTACCTTGAGGCTATCTTGAGAGGATTTTATGATGTCAGGAGTTTAGTTATTTTGACTGTTGAAAATGGTACAATACAGGTAGCCAATTCCTTTGCCAGTATCTGACAGCCTAGACTAGACAAGTGCAGACCATCTCTAGCAAAACAGCATGGCCTGATAACCCATGTCTTCCCAGGCTAAAAGACATTGGATACCCTTGGGCTAATACCAGAAGCCAAGTCAATTGTTAAAGTCAGTCAGTTTTGGTTTGTATTGTGGCATCATCCCTGGAGAAGGTAGAATGCTGCTTAAGTCTAGGCTTATATCTGCCTGTGACACAGTTTGAAGTCAGTCATGTCTGTCTTCATATAGTCCAGTGAGGTAAATCTCAAGTCATTCACCTACACATGGACTATGACAGTCATACCATTACTTGTGGTTGAGTGACTTGACTACATGAGTGACTTGATGGAAAGTGGCACCTGACAGGCAGCTAACTGTAACCCACTCCTTAACCAGCCTGGTGAGGGGAACATCCATGCATCTCACAATGGAGTCACCCATGACCAATACATTATGTTTTGTAATGTTATGCCTTATTGGCTTATTTGTTGAGACACTGGTGTGTTTGTTTGCATTGTGTGTGCAAGTCTTTTCCGTTTGGGAGACCTCTGAGCTTTTGGTAAGTTATTAGTAAGAACCTCTGCATATGTGGGTTTGTGTTGTGTCCTTATTTAGTGTGGGAAGTGTGTGTGTGTTGAAAACTGGTTTGACATTCAATTTGTCTTTATGTGAGTCTTGCATCCAATTTCATAGTGTAACTACATCTCTCACAAAGTATGCGTTTCTTTTAGGAGTATGTTGTTGTCAGTATATATATATATATGAGACAATTGATAGATTGCCTCAGAATGCCCATGTCCATCAGGCTGGCTAGAGAGATGATGGGAAGCTGCCTGTCCATCATAGCAGGTTTTTACTGTATGCTTTATTAGGGAAGAGAATGGGTTAGTTTGACAGGGCTGTGCTGGTAGCACAGACACTACAAGAACCTATACTTTGTGTAGTCTAAGGTTGATCAATAAGGCAGCACTGCTCAGTGTGCAGCTGAGTTGCTCCTGGAGCAGCAGCAAACTTGGAAGGGTTTTCACTGTTAGCTGTTCAGGGAAAACTGAGCTTCTAAGCTTTTGCATCTGTAAGGGCACTGGCAACTGCCACTGCACAAAGGTCAGCAGCATGCAAATGCAAGACTTGAATATGAGCCAATAGAAACACGTTTTAAGCCAACCACCAATCAGGAAAGCAACCAGTAAGACTTCCACCAGCATTCCCAGGTTAGTTTAGCACACTTTTGTCACAAGGGTGCAAAACAAAATCGTCTTAATGTAGAATAGCAGGTTTGGAGTCCAAGTATAACAAAACCACACAAACTATCTACAGCAGCCCTACAATTAATAGACTAAATGAAATACGGTGCAATTAACTACTTAAAGCAGAAGCAGACAATACAGTTTATTTAAACTGCTGAAGTACAGTCACAGTATACAAGAGAAGTGCAAAAATACCACATACCACAACCCCCCAACCATTACTAGGGAACAGATCATCCAAGGCCAAATACACATTGATGGGTCCAATAACATCCCTGAATGTTTACTAAATAGCGTGAAACATGACATCTCTATTCCACTTGGGTCACTTTTCATATGGATCCTACAATCACGTTTTGTGCCCAAGGAATGGAAGATGATGCCAGTGTTTATCCTGCACAAAGGAGGTCTAACCACTGATCTGGCTAACTACATGCCCATAAGTCTGACCAGCCTCATATGCAAAACCATTTAAAGACATCGTGGACATGATAAATGAAGACACAGGTAACCTGCAAACACTGGACCCATCACAGTTTGTCTTTGTTAAAGGAAGGTCATACCTATTAAATCTGAAGGACTTCTCAGAGAGGGTACCCAAAGCCATGAATGAGGGCAAGGCTGTGTACACAGCTTATCTAGACGTGGCTAAGGCTTTAGGTACAATACCCCACTCGGGCATTATAGACCAGATCAGTAAATTAGTATAAACCCCTTTATCACTTGCTTGACAGCCAACTGGCTTACTGCTTGGATCCTGGGGGTCAAAATAGGTGAGTCATCCTCCTCCAAGAGGCCAGTCACTAGCAGAATCTTCCAGGGCTTTATACTGGTCCTGCTTGTTTTTGCCCTGTATTTCTATGAAATGAAAGCAAATACTGATGGTTTATGGCTGATTAAGTTCGCAGATGATTACAAGTTCCTCTGCAGACACTAGCATTCTTCAAGATCACCTCATCATCAACCCCCTTTTTCCTTATTTTCTACATGGGGTCAGGGTGTCATGTTAACTGCTGCAACCTCACTTGATTCAGTGTCACACTCCAGCTACTTTTGCCACTCATGCCCGACTGTTGCAGATTTTCTCTAACACAATCCATCTGCCTCTTTGCCAGATGTCCTTGTTTCTTATCTTCTTCCTGTCTGTCCCAAATCTCATCTTCACCAGATTGTCTTCTGGTTTTCTGCACATGTGCCCAGTTCACCTTAATCTGTTCTGTTTGATCTTTTCTGCAATTGGAGCTAAATTGGCTTCTGCTCTTATGTTCTCATTTCTTTCTCTGCCCCATACTGTGTATCCTACAACCCTTCTCAGGCACTTCATTTCCATCAGCTCTAGCTTTTTAATCTGCTCTGTCTTTACCACCCAGATTTCTGTACCATACAGTAGTAATGGTTGCACCACTGCTTTGTACACCTTACTTTTTGACTTCTTTAGCATTCTTCTGTCATATACTACACCTGACACACCATGCTAGTTGGCTGCAGCCCCTATGATTCTAGCTTTGACCTCTTCATTCAGGACTTCCCTGCTCCTCAACCACCCCTCCCAGATACTTGAAGCGTCTTCTGATTTTCTTAGTTTGCTACCCTTGCCACCGTCTTATCTGTACTTGGTTTCAACCCATGTGCCTTTGGTTTTGCATTCCATTCCCCTATTCTTTGCTGAAGTTCTTGCTTAGAGTCTGCCTGCAATGTCACATTGTCTGCATACATCTACTTTGATCCATCACCTCCAACCTGTTTGCTAATGTAGTCAGTCACCAGTATGAACAGCAGTGGGCTCAGAGCTGAACACTGGTACATACCCACTCCCACTGGGAACACCTCTGTGAGACCAAACACGGTTTGTACTAGAGTTGTTGGGTCCTTGTACATAGCCTGCACTAATTCTACTAATGCCTCTGGTACTTTGAACCACCACAGTACTGCCCAAATCAGCTTTCTTGGGACCTTGTCATATGCTTTCTCCAAGTCTATGAATGCCCAATTGGACTCTTTCCTCATCTCTATCTTCTTCACTGTTTGTCTCACTGCAACAAGCAGGTCAGATGTGCTGCATCCTGATCTGTATCTGAATTGCTCATCTCTCATCTTACCTTCTACTACTCTGTGTATCCACTTATCAATCACCCACTCCAGAACATTCAAGCAATGTGACAAGAGTTTGATACCTCTGTACTGTATGCTTCTTCTTCAGTAATCTGGGGTTCTCTCCATACTGTTACGAGTGCCCTCAGGAACCATTTCTCCCCTAGGTCACCCAGTATCTTTATCACAACTGCTGTGATCTCATCTGAGCCTGCTGCTTTTCCAGACTTAATTTTCCTTTGTTCTATTTTTAGTTTTTAGGGTGGGCGCCTATTCTCTCAAATGCCTCTCAACCTCTTAGAGCAGGAAATCTGGATAAAGCCATAAACAAAAGTGGGACAAAGGCCCAAAAATACGGATACTTTTTAAATATTGCTCTTACAAACCAAGAACAGCAGCTTTTTCATTAACATTAATTTTCTGAAAGGTATGAAGTCTGAAACTCAAATGTCTTATTTTTTTTACTTCAATCTTTAATGATTTACAATTAATTTGTCAGAAAACCACAATTTTATGAAAAATGGACCAAAAATATGAGGCAAAAATCTGGACAGCTGAGATGTATGTTCTCTCATCATAGGATGTGCCTGGGGCAGTACAACTTCTGTGGGGTTTATTTATTTATTTTGCATTTGTTTACCAAGAGTGCCCACTGGGCTGGAAAGAGCCCATTTTCAGTGGAGGCCTGGGGAGAAAAGCTCCAACTAGACATACAAGTAAAGAAATTCAGTTAAGTTACAAAACTGGGTATAGAACAACTATTAGTTACAAAAATCAAAATGCTTACATATTTGAAGGGGTTTAACAGTCATAAATGTAACATAACATTGCTTAAACTTAAGTACAGAATAAGAGATGGATAAGCTATGTACACAACAGTAGGTAGTGTGTACTAAGATGGGGAAGACTAGCAAAGGCTAGGCAGTGGACAATAAAGTTAAGCAGAGCAGGAATAAATGAAATAGAGAAGTAAATGTGATACTGAAAAAGGTGGATAGGGAGTTAAGTGAGAGGACAGTTGGGAATAGTCATGTTATATGGGGTAAGGAGCAGGAACATTGCCAATCGGTGGATAGGTGCAGGTGGAGGGTGCTTTCAAATGAGTCAGCATTATTGGTGGCTCTGAGTGCTGAGGGGAGTGAGTTCCAGAAATGAGTAGAGTGTCTGACCAACAGGGAGAGTAGGTTTTTGGACGAGTAGTATGGTCTCATTTTCAAATCTGATGGGCCTGTTTGGGTGATATCAGGTTAGAGTGGAGGAAAGGGCTCGAGAGGTTTATAGATTATTTTGTGAGCTATAGTGAGTTGTTGGTAGATACGTTTATGTGGTAGTTCTAGCCACCTGTGTGTGTGGAGTGAGGAACAATGATGGGAGGAATAAGTGGAGTTAGTTGCAAATCTGGTAATTTTGTTGTAGCAGGTTTCCATTTTGTTTTTTAGGGAGGTGTGTATGTTTGTGAGAAGGGGGGCACCATATAGTAGGGATGGTAATAGGAAAGTAGAGGCAAGGGTTTGTTTGGTAGTGGGATTAAGGAAGTGTTTATGTCTGTAGAGGGTTCCGAGCTTTTGGTGGGTTTTTCGAATGATGTTGAAAATGTGTTGGTCAAAGGTTACGCTTTCATCTATGGCAATGCCTAGCAATTTTGTATGCAAGACAACTTCTATAGCATTTTTTGTTTAGAGAGTAGATTTTAAAATCTGGTTTATAATGGTGGTTTTCTTGGGAGTGAAGAGAAGTTTTGTTGGGGTGAATGCAAGACGGTGGTTAGTCATCCAGTTTTCAATGGAAGAGAATGCTTGCTGGGTATGTGCAAGTAATTCAGTTATGGAGTTGGAGGTACAAATTATTGTTGAGTCATCTATATATTGAATAACAGAGTTGTTGGGGACACATTTGTGGAAGTCTTAATGAAAATACTAAAGAGTAGAGGTCCTAATATGGATCCTTGAGGGACCCCAGTGGGAGTGTCTAGTAATGGTGAGGTGGTGTCAAGCCATCTAGTAGATTGTTCTCTTTTGGAAAGGTAGTTGGAAAACCAGAGTAGAATGGGAGGGGACATGCCCAGAGTGGAGAGTTTAGAGAGCAGAAGGGAGTGGGAGATAGTATAGAACACCTTAGATTGATCAAGGAAGAGGGAGGAAGCACATTTTACATCATTACGAGCTTGGTTAACTATTTGTGAATGACAGAAGAGCACGGATTGTGCTGTGGGCAGGGCAGAAACCATACTAACAGGGAGATGGAAGATTATTATTTAGTATGTATTGCTGGAGTTGGATGTGTATGCATTTTACTAGGATTTTTGAAATGGGGGACAGTATGGCGACTTGATGGAAATTACAGGTATCGGTGCTATTACCAACTTTACGTAAGGAAAGAATATATACTTTCTTCCAGATGAAGGATATGTAGGATTCCTGTACTTATCTATTTAACAGTATGCTGACAGGTTAGGCTATAGCTGTAGCTGACATTTTAAGGTATTCTGGGGGTAAGTTGTCAGGGGTGCAGCTTCCCGGTTTGGTTATAGAACTGATGGAGATGGGGGACAGGGAAAATAGGGCGGTAAAAGTGTTACCAGGGTGGTTATGATTAGAGACGTGACTAGTTTGGCCAGGTGGATGTGGGGAAAGAGGCAGTAAGTTTATCTATGGTTTCTACAAAGCATGAGTTGAAAATGGAGGTGATTTTAAGTGGTGCTTTTTCGGGATTAGGACAGTGGATGCTTTTTGACCTGCGGTTTAAAAGGGTGGAAATTGAACTCCAGAACTGTCCAGGGTTTTGCTTGGAATTTTGCTGTAGATGGATGTAAAGATTTTTTTTTTTTTTTTTTTTTTTATCAATGACTAGATGTTTCACTTTGTTGCGAAACTGCCTATATTGTTGGAGGTCAGAGGGATTTTTGGTTTACCATTTTTTTCCAGGCTTCGTCTCTACTGACAATAGCCTGTCTGGTGCTTTTTGACAGCCAGATGGTTTGTTTTGATTTTACTGTTTTACGTTGTAGAGGAGCATGGCAGTTTAGGACTTTTAGGAAAGTTGAATTAAAAAATTCATCTGCTTCGTATAGCGGAAGAATCTTTAGCATATTCCAGTTGGTAGATTTTAGGTGGTCATTGAAAGTATTTGGGTTAAAATGTGTAAGGGTTCTCCTTAGTACAAAGTGATGTTGATTGGGTAGTTGGGAGGTTTTTCATATAGCTTAGGTTGGCTGGTGGTCACTGATATTGCAGGGAAGGGTGCCTGTTTTGGAGAATTTGTTGGGGTCAGAAACTAGGATCCAGTCTATGATTGAGATGCCATTATTATTTTTAGCTGGTCTGGTTACATCACTGATTATTTGGGAAGACTTATAGAGACTGATACTAGGGATGTGGATCTATTTAACTGATTAAGCCAGTTTATATTTACATCTCAGAGTATAATTGTTTCATTGGTAATTTTTGTAAAGATCCAGGCTAAGATTTCTTCCAGAAGGGGAATATTGTTCCCTGGGAGTAAATATATTGTTGTTATGCATATGCTTTCGCAATTAAGTTTTACAAATGCAATTAGTACTTCAGCATTGGATAATTGAGGGATAGGAGATGAGTAGGAATTAGTACTTCAGCATTGGATAATTGAGGGATAGGAGATGAGTAGGAAATAATGGAGAGGCTGTGTGGGAAGAGGTGGGCTATGCCGCCTCCTTTTTTTCAGAGTCTGTCTGCTCTTAGGCAGGAATACCCGGGTGGAAGGAATTCAGAGTCCTTAATATATGGTTTTAGCCAGGTTTCGGTAGTGCCAAGTACATCTGGTTTAGTATGCGATATCAAAGCATGGAATTCAGGCATTTTGTTCCTGATACTTTGGAGGTTGATGGTGGTGAAATTCAGTGATCTGTAGGAATAGGTGTGGTTGGGGGTAGGAGGATTTGGTCCAGGGTTGGGGTGAATATCTCCACAGAGTGAGAGGAAGAATTTGGGGATGGGGGTATTATAGTTAATCATTTGTGTGTCACATTAGGCTAGGTTTTTGACTGGTAGTGGGTGGGGGGGGTGGGATAAGAGAAAAAATTAAGTTTTGAAAGAAGGTATGCATTTGGTTGAAAAGGCTAGAAGATATGTCAGAGTAGGAGGTTAATGTAGGGGAGTTTATGTCAGTGACTGGTGAGGTCTTGGGGGATATATAAGGTGCGTTAAGAGGTATTAGCTTTGTAAATATAATTAATATGAGAGTGAATGTAAGGTGATATGTGGAGGAGGAAAGGAGAGAGAGTGCAAAAATGGCTGAGTGATAGTATGTGGAGGGGGGATGAGGACTGAAAAGATAGTAAGGGGAAAAGGTATGTAAGTATGGGAGAATGGAGTGGATTGGGAGGTGTAAGAGGATGGGCTGGGGAAAAGAAGTGAGGTCAGTAATTGGGTAGCTAGGGGTGGGGCTTATGCAAGTATAAATGTAATTGATCTAAGGATGGGTGGGGGAATGGGAGGAGCGGAATGAGCCCAAGCGAGGCGAAGGGCACATGGAGCGGGCAAACCGACTGGAGGAATAAGTGTGCAAAGGCAGGAGAAAGAAAGACAATCAGGTAAGTTTGCACACCACTGAATAATAATACAAGAGAGACACTAGTTAAGAAGCAGCCAAATGGAGGGTAATAAAAGCATGAGTATACAGGGGTTGGAAAAGCTGGAGTAAGTGGCCTTACCAGCAGTCATACTAGGCGAGCAGAGGAGAGTCAGACTTTTAAAGCAGTAATTTTTTTTTTAATTTAAAGTAGTAATTAGAATAACTTTCTTGGAGCTTGTTTTTGAAGGCAGAGTGCAGTAGATACATACTTTGTTGTCTACCTTATACAACTCTGGGATAGCCGAATTGAGTTTGTGTGGCACTATGAGGAAACGATAGACCACCACGTGTGCTGGCTTTAAGTGGGCACGGTGAGGTCAAAATTGGCTGAAGAGCTAGGGAAAATGAAATAGAATGAAGGAAATAAGTAAGGGCAGAAAAATGCAGATGTAGATCTACTTTATGGTTGTAAATACACAGCCAATTATGTATCAACTGCCATGTGACAACTGAAATTAAACAGATCTAGTTGAACGAGCAATAACTCTAGCAGTTGAAATAGTGTAGCATGTTTTGCAGGTATAAATAAAATTAAAGTTATGCTCAGTAATTCTTGCTATTAAAACTAATTAAATGAGCAAGAAGGCTAGTAGTTACAACAGTGGAGCATAAATAGCAGGTTTAAATAAAATGCAACTTGTCCTGGAAGTACGCTCGGTAAATATTGTTAAACTAGTACATGGCTAGTGGAAGCTGAGCTGAACTTATCTCAGTCACAGTGAGTGCGTGTAAGCCACAGCAACATAAACCAGAAACAAGCTTCAGCTGCTATGAGTGCGTGTTAGGCTGAGCAATGCAAAAAACACCAGTCGCCAAGTAAATATCACAGAAAAAAAATAAATTGTTTCAACACACTTAATTACAAAGCAAGGATGTATGCTCTTTTATAGACTAGCAATCTTTGACATTATTTCTAATAAATATGCGCTTTGAACATATGGAAGGCTATTCCTCTCTACGTAGCTCAAATATCCATCAATATTACAGTCTAAAACATCAATGCAGCAGGTTAAGTACATGCTATAATAAGCTGCTGCCGTTTTTTCTTACAGGACAGAGAAATTACAGCCAAAATCATCAATACAGCAGCTTACATACATGCTATAGGATAAATTGTTGCCATTTTACTTAAAATATCAAAGATAATGTATGTGCACTCACCCAAGAATGCCACAGGTATGACAGGCTGCTAAGGGACTGTTTAAAAATGGCGCCACTCTTTTTTAAAAGCTATGGTGAGATGGGAAGGGGGTGCGAAGGTAGGTCGGTTAGGCTGAACCGGAGGAATAAGCATGCAAAGGCAGGAGAAAGACAATCAGGCAAGTTTGCACACCGCTGAATAATACAAGAGAGAGACTTTATTTAAGAAGCTGCCAAATGGAGGGTAATAAAAGCGGGAGTATATGGGGGATGGAAAAGCTGGAGTAAGTGGTCTTAGCAGCAGTCGTACTAGGTGAGCAGGGGAGAGTCAGATTTTTAAAGCAGTATTTTTTTTTAATTTAAAGCAGTAATTACAATAACTTTCATAGAGCTTATTGTTGAAGGCAGAGTGTGGTAGATACATACTTTGTTGTCTGCCTTGGTCAACTCTGGGATAGCGGATTTGATTTTGCGTGGCACTATGGGAAAAGATAGACCACCATGTGTGCTGGCTTTAGGAGGGCACTGTGAGGTCAAAATTGGCTGGAGTGTTTGTTGTCTGCCTTATTTAACTCTGGGATAGCCAATTTGATTTTGAATGGCACTATGGGGAAAAGATAGACCACCACGACTGCTGGCTTTAGGTGGGCACCGTGAGGCCAAAACTGGCTTCATTCAGAAGCTGCTGGATATACTCCTTCCATCTGCCTCTGTCTTATGGACTGGGTGAGCAGGTTGTGGCTGGCATCCCTTATGAAGCATGTCTGACTATCTTCTATATCTTTCTGTCTTTGCCTTTGAACCTGATAGTTTCTTTGCGGCAACTAGAGACTTTCCAGAAGCTGGAACAGTGCCTCTGAAGCCCTGTTCCTTATCGCAATTCCTTTCTTAGCTTCTTTGTTAGCCAACCAGTATTCCTTCCTAACCTGGACCATCTTCTCTGTCTATCACACATATTTTCCTGCTCTGCTCTCTTTTGATGACTTCATGGACTTCTATATTCCACCACAAACTTTCCTTATGTACCATATTTCCATACCTGGCATGGCCACGTATCTGTTCTGTAGTCCTCACACATGCTGTTTTGAGGTGCTGCCATTCTTCTCCAGCTCCCCCTATTTCATCATCTTCGGGTACTAGAGCCCTGAGTAATTACTTGAACTGCTGTAAATTCTCTTCAGTCCACTTCCAGGTCTTCGCTTGACTGTCAACCAGTAGTTTATGCTGTGGGCCCACTGTTTCACTGCAGATGGCTTTGCAATCACTGATTCTACCCCAGTACCCTTTTCTTATCAGAAGGGATTCTACCCGAGTTGCATGTTAGCCAGTCTTGTATGTGATCATGTGACTATGAACCATGTGTTGGCTCCTATCAAGCCATTTGTCAGACAGAAGTCTAGAATGGCCTGTCTGTCTTTATTCCTGTTACCCCACCTATGTGGACACAGGCAGTCCTCATATCCTGTTCTGTCTGTCCTGATATGTGCATTCAAGTCACCCATTAACAACACCAGTTCATGTTGTCTTGCTTTATCTAGTAGGTCCTGCAACTACTCTATGAATGCACTCATTTCATCACTAGCCCTGCTGTGAGGCACACATCTAGATTATGAATATTTATTTCAGTTTGATAACCAGGGAAGTCCACTGGGCCACAAAGAGCCCATTTTCAGTGGAGGCCTAGGGAGAAAAGTTCCAATAAACAGTTACAGAGAAACAGAATATACAATCAATTGTGAGAATATGCAGTGTACAAAATAATAGTGTGGTAGCATACAGTAATTTCATAGAGAAAATACAGCACATACAATACAATAACATGGCATTTTCGATAGTCATATGAAAAAAATATTAAATCACATTTTTTTTAATAAGTTAAGGTAACAGTTTGAGTGAGAGAGAGGAGTGGGTGCAGTAGGTGACTGTCACAATAAGGGTGAAGTAGTAGCAGTGAGAGTGGAGAGGATTAGTGGTTAGAGGGGGAATTTATGTTAGGGAGTGGGGGTGCATATCCATTTAGTAGTAAGATAGGAGAACAAGAGAGTTTTGAATTTAGTGTGGTCTTGGGTATTGCGGAGAGTGGGAGGGAGAGAGTTCCATAGTTTAGAAATGGATTAGGACAGTAGGAGGTGGCCTGGGGATCATGATGGTTTTTGGATCTGTAGGAGGTTTTGGTTTTCTTATCTGAGTGAGTGGTTAGGGATGTAGGGGGTTAGTGCAGTAGAGAGAGGGGCAGTTATAGCAGGTTCATGGATGTGCTTCTGGGTATTAGTGAGTTTAAGCAAGGTCAGTTAATTGGGAAGTTCGAGCCACTGAAGGGTGTGGATATTGTGGCAGTGGTGGAAACATTTTTTTCAGTTTGGAATAGTTCGTATTAGATTGGAGTCTGATTGTCATGAGCCTTTCATTAATTCTGAATACATCCCTCACTGGCTTCTAACGCCTCTCTCTTTCATGACAATTTCCACACAATTTCTGGCCTGTCCTCCCCTCCAGAGCAGTAGACTCTGGATTCCAAAACAAGTGTCTTTGCTGTAATCCTCTTCCATCTTATCTACTGGATATATAGGATGTCCAGCCTTCTCTGTACCATCATGTCATCTACTTTCAAGCTGC